>NC_074725.1:4971010-5271010 GCF_947242115.1 Biomphalaria glabrata
ATACAATAAACAGTAGTAAACATCAGGAGATACAATAAACAGTAGTAAACATCAGGAGATACAATAAACAGTAGTAAACATCAGGAGATACAATAAACAGTAGTAAACATCAGCAAATACAATAAACAGTAGTAAACATCAGGAGATACAATAAACAGTAGTAAACATCAGGAGATACAATAAACAGTAGTAAACATCAGGAGATACAATAAACAGTAGTAAACATCAGCAGATACAATAAACAGTAGTAAACATCAGGAGATACAATAAACAGTAGTAAACATCAGGAGATACAATAAACAGTAGTAAACATCAGGAGATACAATAGACAGTAGTAAACATCAGCAGATACAATAAACAGTAGTAAACATCAGGAGATACAATAAACAGTAGTAAACATCAGGAGATACAATAAACAGTAGTAAACATCAGCAGATACAATAAACAGTAGTAAACATCAGGAGATACAATAAACAGTAGTAAACATCAGGAGATACAATAAACAGTAGTAAACATCAGGAGATACAATAAACAGTAGTAAACATCAGCAAATACAATAAACAGTAGTAAACATCAGGAGATACAATAAACAGTAGTAAACATCAGGAGATACAATAAACAGTAGTAAACATCAGGAGATACAATAAACAGTAGTAAACATCAGCAGATACAATAAACAGTAGTAAACATCAGGAGATACAATAAACAGTAGTAAACATCAGGAGATACAATAAACAGTAGTAAACATCAGGAGATACAATAGACAGTAGTAAACATCAGCAGATACAATAAACAGTAGTAAACATCAGGAGATACAATAAACAGTAGTAAACATCAGGAGATACAATAAACAGTAGTAAACATCAGGAGATACAATAAACAGTAGTAAACATCAGGAGATACAATAGACAGTAGTAAACATCAGCAGATACAATAAACAGTAGTAAACATCAGGAGATACAATAAACAGTAGTAAACATCAGCAGATACAATAAACAGTAGTAAACATCAGGAGATACAATAAACAGTAGTAAACATCAGGAGATACAATAAACAGTAGTAAACATCAGGAGATACAATAGACAGTAGTAAACATCAGCAGATACAATAAACAGTAGTAAACATCAGGAGATACAATAAACAGTACTAAACATCAGGAGGTACAATAAACAGTAGTAAACATCAGCAGATACAATAAACAGTGGTAAACATCAGTAGATACAATAAACAGTAGTAAACATCAGGAGATACAATAAACAGTAGTAAACATCAGGAGATACAATAAACAGTAGTAAACATCAGGAGATACAATAAACAGTAGTAAACATCAGGAGATACAATAAACAGTAGTAAACATCAGCAAATACAATAAACAGTAGTAAACATCAGGAGATACAATAAACAGTAGTAAACATCAGGAGATACAATAAACAGTAGTAAACATCTGGAGATACAATAAACAGTAGTAAACATCAGCAGATACAATAATCAGTAGTAAACATCAGGAGATACAATAAACAGTAGTAAACATCAGCAGATACAATAAACAGTAGTAAACATCAGGAGATACAATAAACAGTAGTAAACATCAGGAGATACAATAAACAGTAGTAAACATCAGGAGATACAATAAACAGTACTAAACATCAGGAGGTACAATAAACAGTAGTAAACATCAGCAGATACAATAAACAGTGGTAAACATCAGTAGATACAATAAACAGTAGTAAACATCAGGAGATACAATAAACAGTAGTAAACATCAGGAGATACAATAAACAGTAGTAAACATCAGGAGATACAATAAACAGTAGTAAACATCAGGAGATACAATAAACAGTAGTAAACATCAGCAAATACAATAAACAGTAGTAAACATCAGGAGATACAATAAACAGTAGTAAACATCAGGAGATACAATAAACAGTAGTAAACATCAGGAGATACAATAAACAGTAGTAAACATCAGCAGATACAATAAACAGTAGTAAACATCAGGAGATACAATAAACAGTAGTAAACATCAGGAGATACAATAAACAGTAGTAAACATCAGGAGATACAATAGACAGTAGTAAACATCAGCAGATACAATAAACAGTAGTAAACATCAGGAGATACAATAAACAGTAGTAAACATCAGGAGATACAATAAACAGTAGTAAACATCAGCAGATACAATAAACAGTAGTAAACATCAGGAGATACAATAAACAGTAGTAAACATCAGGAGATACAATAAACAGTAGTAAACATCAGGAGATACAATAAACAGTAGTAAACATCAGCAAATACAATAAACAGTAGTAAACATCAGGAGATACAATAAACAGTAGTAAACATCAGGAGATACAATAAACAGTAGTAAACATCAGGAGATACAATAAACAGTAGTAAACATCAGCAGATACAATAAACAGTAGTAAACATCAGGAGATACAATAAACAGTAGTAAACATCAGGAGATACAATAAACAGTAGTAAACATCAGGAGATACAATAAACAGTAGTAAACATCAGGAGATACAATAAACAGTAGTAAACATCAGGAGATACAATAAACAGTAGTAAACATCAGGAGATACAATAGACAGTAGTAAACATCAGCAGATACAATAAACAGTAGTAAACATCAGGAGATACAATAAACAGTAGTAAACATCTGGAGATACAATAAACAGTAGTAAACATCAGCAGATACAATAATCAGTAGTAAACATCAGGAGATACAATAAACAGTAGTAAACATCAGCAGATACAATAAACAGTAGTAAACATCAGGAGATACAATAAACAGTAGTAAACATCAGGAGATACAATAAACAGTAGTAAACATCAGGAGATACAATAAACAGTACTAAACATCAGGAGGTACAATAAACAGTAGTAAACATCAGCAGATACAATAAACAGTGGTAAACATCAGTAGATACAATAAACAGTAGTAAACATCAGGAGATACAATAAACAGTAGTAAACATCAGGAGATACAATAAACAGTAGTAAACATCAGGAGATACAATAAACAGTAGTAAACATCAGGAGATACAATAAACAGTAGTAAACATCAGCAAATACAATAAACAGTAGTAAACATCAGGAGATACAATAAACAGTAGTAAACATCAGGAGATACAATAAACAGTAGTAAACATCAGGAGATACAATAAACAGTAGTAAACATCAGCAGATACAATAAACAGTAGTAAACATCAGGAGATACAATAAACAGTAGTAAACATCAGGAGATACAATAAACAGTAGTAAACATCAGGAGATACAATAGACAGTAGTAAACATCAGCAGATACAATAAACAGTAGTAAACATCAGGAGATACAATAAACAGTAGTAAACATCAGCAAATACAATAAACAGTAGTAAACATCAGGAGATACAATAAACAGTAGTAAACATCAGGAGATACAATAAACAGTAGTAAACATCTGGAGATACAATAAACAGTAGTAAACATCAGCAGATACAATAATCAGTAGTAAACATCAGGAGATACAATAAACAGTAGTAAACATCAGCAGATACAATAAACAGTAGTAAACATCAGGAGATACAATAAACAGTAGTAAACATCAGGAGATACAATAAACAGTAGTAAACATCAGGAGATACAATAAACAGTAGTAAACATCAGGAGGTACAATAAACAGTAGTAAACATCAGGAGATACAATAAACAGTAGTAAACATCAGGAGATACAATAAACAGTAGTAAACATCAGCAGATACAATAAACAGTAGTAAACATCAGGAGATACAATAAACAGTAGTAAACATCAGGAGATACAATAAACAGTAGTAAACATCAGGAGGTACAATAAACAGTAGTAAACATCAGGAGATACAATAAACAGTAGTAAACATCAGGAGATACAATAAACAGTAGTAAACATCAGGAGATACAATAAACAGTACTAAACATCAGGAGGTACAATAAACAGTAGTAAACATCAGCAGATACAATAAACAGTGGTAAACATCAGTAGATACAATAAACAGTAGTAAACATCAGGAGATACAATAAACAGTAGTAAACATCAGGAGATACAATAAACAGTAGTAAACATCAGGAGATACAATAAACAGTAGTAAACATCAGGAGATACAATAAACAGTAGTAAACATCAGCAAATACAATAAACAGTAGTAAACATCAGGAGATACAATAAACAGTAGTAAACATCAGGAGATACAATAAACAGTAGTAAACATCAGCAAATACAATAAACAGTAGTAAACATCAGGAGATACAATAAACAGTAGTAAACATCAGGAGATACAATAAACAGTAGTAAACATCAGGAGATACAATAAACAGTAGTAAACATCAGGAGATACAATAAACAGTAGTAAACATCAGCAGATACAATAAACAGTAGTAAACATCAGGAGATACAATAAACAGTAGTAAACATCAGGAGATACAATAAACAGTAGTAAACATCAGGAGATACAATAAACAGTAGTAAACATCAGCAGATACAATAAACAGTAGTAAACATCAGGAGATACAATAAACAGTAGTAAACATCAGGAGATACAATAAACAGTAGTAAACATCAGCAAATACAATAAACAGTAGTAAACATCAGGAGATACAATAAACAGTAGTAAACATCAGGAGATACAATAAACAGTAGTAAACATCAGCAAATACAATAAACAGTAGTAAACATCAGGAGATACAATAAACAGTAGTAAACATCAGGAGATACAATAAACAGTAGTAAACATCAGGAGATACAATAAACAGTAGTAAACATCAGGAGATACAATAAACAGTAGTAAACATCAGGAGATACAATAAACAGTAGTAAACATCAGGAGATACAATAAACAGTAGTAAACATCAGGAGATACAATAAACAGTAGTAAACATCAGGAGATACAATAAACAGTAGTAAACATCAGGAGATACAATAAACAGTAGTAAACATCAGGAGATACAATAAACAGTAGTAAACATCAGGAGATACAATAAACAGTAGTAAACATCAGGAGATACAATAAACAGTAGTAAACATCAGGAGATACAATAAACAGTAGTAAACATCAGGAGATACAATAAACAGTAGTAAACATCAGGAGATACAATAAACAGTAGTAAACATCAGCAAATACAATAAACAGTAGTAAACATCAGGAGATACAATAAACAGTAGTAAACATCAGCAAATACAATAAACAGTAGTAAACATCAGGAGATACAATAAACAGTAGTAAACATCAGGAGATACAATAAACAGTAGTAAACATCTGGAGATACAATAAACAGTAGTAAACATCAGCAGATACAATAATCAGTAGTAAACATCAGGAGATACAATAAACAGTAGTAAACATCAGCAGATACAATAAACAGTAGTAAACATCAGGAGATACAATAAACAGTAGTAAACATCAGGAGATACAATAAACAGTAGTAAACATCAGGAGATACAATAAACAGTAGTAAACATCAGGAGGTACAATAAACAGTAGTAAACATCAGGAGATACAATAAACAGTAGTAAACATCAGGAGATACAATAAACAGTAGTAAACATCAGCAGATACAATAAACAGTAGTAAACATCAGGAGATACAATAAACAGTAGTAAACATCAGGAGATACAATAAACAGTAGTAAACATCAGGAGGTACAATAAACAGTAGTAAACATCAGGAGATACAATAAACAGTAGTAAACATCAGGAGATACAATAAACAGTAGTAAACATCAGGAGATACAATAAACAGTAGTAAACATCAGGAGATACAATAAACAGTAGTAAACATCAGGAGATACAATAAACAGTGGTAAACATCAGTAGATACAATAAACAGTAGTAAACATCAGCAGATACAATAAACAGTAGTAAACATCAGGAGATACAATAAACAGTAGTAAACATCAGGAGATACAATAAACAGTAGTAAACATCAGCAGATACAATAAACAGTAGTAAACATCAGGAGATACAATAAACAGTAGTAAACATCAGGAGATACAATAAACAGTAGTAAACATCAGGAGATACAATAAACAGTAGTAAACATCAGGAGATACAATAAACAGTAGTAAACATCAGGAGATACAATAAACAGTAGTAAACATCAGGAGATACAATAAACAGTAGTAAACATCAGCAAATACAATAAACAGTAGTAAACATCAGGAGATACAATAGACAGTAGTAAACATCAGGAGATACAATAAACAGTAGTAAACATCAGCAAATACAATAAACAGTAGTAAACATCAGGAGATACAATAAACAGTAGTAAACATCAGCAAATACAATAAACAGTAGTAAACATCAGCAAATACAATAAACAGTAGTAAACATCAGGAGATACAATAAGTCCTCTACTGTTTGTCTGTTTATTTAAAGAGGTCATGCAATCATACACGGCTAGGATATTGTCGTAAATATTGAATTGGTTGTGTAATAAAAAATGTTCTTAATCTAACAGCGCCGCATTCATTAATAGGTGATGACGTCATTTGAGATAATTTTATTTTGTGTACTAGTTGCTCTCCCCTTGTCGCTTCGTCATAAATTTTTCATATGACGTAAAACATTTCTTCTTAGTCGTTTGGTGCATTCCCGCCATATTGCTCGACTGAAGCAGACTGTATCTTTTGAGCTGTTGAATTCTCCTTGTGTCTTCGGTACTGGACAGCCTAATCGTTGGTCTTGGTATATATTCTTAAAGGATTATTTTGACCCCTGTTTAGGGTGAGTTTTATTTCACATTGTAAGGGTATTTTAATATGGATTTGGTCGTATTTGTATTTAGTAGCTAGATTAGAGGATTAGAAGAATTTGTTATTTGTCTTTCTATAAGGTCTCAGGTTATCGTCTCAGGTTTTAGGGCTGAGTCCGAGACCTAGACACGAGAGCTGC
Source organism: Biomphalaria glabrata (assembly GCF_947242115.1). Taxonomy (NCBI): domain Eukaryota; kingdom Metazoa; phylum Mollusca; class Gastropoda; family Planorbidae; genus Biomphalaria; species Biomphalaria glabrata. The sequence goes on from NC_074725.1 coordinate 4,977,917, forward strand.
TTAGTAAGTCTGGACCTAATCCACGAAAGATTATGTAAAGTTTACTCTCGCATCTGTGAGTCTGAGCTTATAGACAATGTGTCTAATTTGTTTAATGGTCAAACTTATAACAAAGATTAACTCTTTAGTTGTTTGAAGCACATGATCCATAGTCTATCTTTCAAGGATTACCTTAACTTGTCCAGCCTAGTCAACGATCTTCTCGGTTCTCGTTCTCTGGGACTCTCATGGGCACTTTTTCATTAACCATGTACTCGTTGGAGATCAACATCTACTGTCTCCTCCGGTCGCGAGGCGATTAAAGATCTCCTCATACAAATTATATTAATGCCCACCTAGCAGTTCCCCCCCCCCACCTCTTCACTCAGCTGATATGTTCGAAGGTACAGCAAGTGGTGATGTTTGGGCTGGATGACATCGCAGGCGATTAGCACTGTGTTTTGCCAACTGCCCAAGGGTCGCCCGTTCCTGATTTTTCCTTAAGGTTGACGCCCCAAGGTTTTTAATAAATTGCGTAATTATATTTTTACGCTGTTAATTTTTATTATTCTGTTTCATTTGGGCCCACTGAATTCACTTTGCCTAGAGCCAACAATTATCTAAGGCTGGCCATAAATCAGGGGTTCTGAACCTGTGAGTCGCGACCCCCTTTGGGGGTCGATTGATGATTTGCCAGAGGTCGCCTAAGACCATCGAAAATATGGATTATGTTTTGTCTGTTCTTCTATTGCTGTGTGTGTGTGTGGGTGTGTGGGGGTCGTACAGAGTGGGAAATAGTAAAAAAGGGGTCGCCGAGTTTAAAAGGTTGAGAACCGCTGCCCTAAATGGACACCAGGGGATGGTAGCGAGCAAGGATCATCGTATTGATAATTAGTTAGTAATCCTTTTCCCAGAGATATTCATGGACTGTCGAATTTCTAGGAAAATCGTTAGAGCCTTTTTTGAGAACTTTGTCCTTCCTTGTTTCTGAAGAAGAGGAATAGTTATTTTATTTAGGTGTTTTTTTATATTGATTTATCAAGTGGCCGTGAGCTGACTTTGTGATTCGGTATCACTTGACATCGTATCATCCTAATTTATCGAGTGCAACAGTATTTCAAACTGACTTTTAGATTACTACACCAAGACATTAATGATCCTATTGATCGATAGATGAACTAAAATAATACACTAGAATCATCTCCCCTTTTATTTGTTCAGGTGATCCATGATCATGGTTAGAGATTTATCTGTCAGTGCACTGGAAGAATATCCGCCATGACAAGACGCGGGATCATGTGACTTCTCTTTGATCATCCTTTCGCCTAATGCGAGCAGTCATACAAATTGGATTCTCTCCCTTTCATAAGTACACGCAACATGTGAATATGGTATTGCTGTACACGAATGTATTTTGTACGCTTTTGTTGACACTGAGAGAAGAGGCGTTGAAGTGGGCCATCTCGTCCAAGTTTGATCAGCATCTGAAATTTTTCTGGATCGTCATTTCAGTGCCCATGCTGACCTTCCACGCTAAAACTAGCCAAATATAAGAAAAACGTTTTTAAAAAGAAAAAAAAGCTTGTATAAAGGAAATAACCGCAAATTTCTGCCTTAAAGCTCGATACTGCAATATTTATCTCCCTTTTTCTTTATAAAACAAAATGAATTAATTACCACTAATTAGTAAACAAATTATCTACTATTTTGATTATGTGTTGATATCGACACTGAATAGTTTCCCGCATTTTTACCTTGATCCGGGAATGGGAAGTGGGAGAAATAACGTGTACAAGACTTGTGCCGGACATACAGAGCGAGTTGATTTTGTCTTTGTTAAAATCAATACCTTCATCTAGAACTCCAACTTGTTTTCAAGGGAATAATAAAATTGTACCTTAATTTATAGGTCTATAATAAGTGAAAGATGTGAGATAGAATAGTTTTAATTAATACAAAGTTTAGACAAGACTGCTTATATATTTATTATATGGAAATCATAAGTGATAATTTTAAATGTTGATTTGTTTGTTATGTACATTCAACGTCAGTTCTGTTGAAAGTATTAAAACATCTGGACGTGGCCAATCAAAAAGGATCTACTACATTTCAACCATCTTTTCTGTGGAACTAGAGCGTGACGGAACCCAGTGTGACAAGTAGGCTAGAGCGATGCATCGAATGACAAATCTAGTTAGACAGTAACACACTACATCACAAAATCACAGAATCATAACATCACTACATCACAACATCACAACATCACTACATCACTACATCACAACATCACTACATCACAGCATCACAACATCACTACATAACAATATCACTACATCACAGCATCACAACATCACTAAATAACAACATCACTACATCACTACATCAATGTTAGGAAAATATTGTCAAGAGTTACACAACCATATCAAGTAACATAAACAAAAGTGTTTTTTTTTTTTTTACAATTCCTCCTTAATACGAGCAATTTTTTAAAACATTTTTCCCCTCCCGCATCCCCAATTCTCCCCAATTCTTCGCAGAAAAAATCCTGGTTAAGTTTATGTACAAATCTACTTAAGAGTATATAAAATTCCAATGCTAGAACTACAGACCTAGACTTAGAAGACAGTGCGCTAAAAAGAATGGCTGTTTATCGTATCCTGTCTTAGATAATACAGACGTTACTTCAAAAAAAGAAGATGATTACGTCCTACGCGACATGCATCTAGTCATGCATGTTAACCAATGACTTAAATTCTGAATACATGCGGGAATACCCGCTGGCGTGTGCGTGTGTTCAAGATGAAGAATGTCTTGATGCCCGGACCAAATACATGTTTCACGTTGTTATAGTCCGGAAAATCATAACAGTCAAACCAGAGTTTTCCCGATGTCACCAATTAGATTTTTTTTTCTCAAAGATATACATAAACTCTCAATTTTCTAGGAAAGCGTTATAGCCGTTTTCGAGATCCGCGTCCATCAAGTTCCAAGTTCCATAAAGAGTTTGCAAGCTGTATAAAGTAATAGCAAAAAAAAAGCGATGGCAGATCCGACTTTCATGTTTTTCCATGTGTTGACCATAAATCATAAGTCAGGATGTTGATTCTCAGTCGTTGGATTGTAGGTCTGCACAGCTATAGGAGCTACACTGGTGAAGGTTTATTATATTCTTAAAGTAGGACTTGACAAAACGTTGAAAATCTTCTTTTTTTAAAACAAAACTTTATATATTTGTTTAATATATATACAAATCATTCAACTTCAATGTAGGCAATACACAAATTAAATTGATTTTAAAAATTTAAACTTAAAAAAGTACTTTAGAAAAAAAAATGTCTTTCTGTCACTCGCCTCTCACGTGTTTGCCCTTCTACAACCAAGTCAACACTACTTATTATACTTGAACTACGACAGACCAGCTCGTGATTTCATCAGAATCTATTCAGCCTACACAACTAAACCATCCCCCTACATTTTCCCATGGTTACATCAGAACTATATACACACACATACACTCCATAACAAAGTAATATGTTCCAGATCTCTTTGTCGTTGGACGTAAACAAGCTAATATTATTAGTTTTGCACGATACACCCCAGGCCCAGGATCCGGTAATCGATGTGTACTTAATGCGACGAGCGTCTCTGTGACAAGGAGATGGCTGACCTTGACCTTGGCCTCATGAGGGTCATGTACAAAGTCAAGCTGCCCTGAGACTCCCGGGAGAGACAAAAGCTGTGGCGATTTGCTATCATGCTCAGTGTCACCTTGTTAGACGAGGATCATGCGAGTGTTCTAGAGGGAAATATGAGAGAGAGAAAGAGAGGGAGAGAGAGAGAGAAAGAGAGGGAGAGAGAGAGGGAGAGAGAAAGAGAGGAGAGAGAGAGAGAGGGGGAGAGAGAGAAAGAGAGGGAGAGAGAGAGAGAAAGAGAGGGAGAGAGAGAGAAAGAGAGGGAGAGAGAGAGAAAGAGAGGGAGAGAGAGAGAAAGAGAGGGAGAGAGAGAGAAAGAGAGGGAGAGAGAGAGAGAAAAAGAGAGGAGAGAGAGATAGAGGGAGAGAGAAAGAGAGGGAGAGAGAGAGAAAGAGAGGGAGAGAGAGAGAAAAAGAGAGGAGAGAGAGGGAGAGAGAGAGAAAGAGAGGGAGAGAGAGCGAAAGAGAGAGAGAGAGAAAGAGAGGGAGAGAGAGAAAGAGAGGGAGAGAGAGAAAAAAAGAAGGGAGAGAGAGAGAAAGAGAGGGAGAGAGAGAGTGATTTCTTATAAGAAGAGAAATGCAGATGTATAAAAAAGGGCTGAGAGAGAAAGGAATAGTTTTAGAAAAAGAGAAAGAGAAAAATAAAGAGAAAAGAGATGAACGGGTATAAAAATAAATAAAGAGAAAGTAGAAAAAGAGAAAAAAAGCTTAGTGCCAGAGAGATAGAGGGAAAGAGAGATTGGGAGAGAGATTTGGAGAGAGAAGGGTAGACAGATAGGAGGGAAAGAGGGGAAAAGAGGGAGAGAGAAAGAGAGGGAGAGTGTGAGCGAGGGAGAGAAGGAGAGAGGGGGAGAAAAAGAGAGGGAGAGTGTGAGCGAGGGAGAGAAGGAGAGAGGGGGAGAGAAAGAGAGGGAGAGTGTGAGCGAGGGAGAGAAGGAGAGAGGGGGAGAGAAAGAGGGAGAGAGAAAGAGAGGGAGAGAGAGATTTTAATAAAAGATGTTTAGTTTATGTTAAAGCTAAATATTTATTTAAAAGTGGTGAATTTTTAAGAAGAAAGACTTGTAATGAAACAAAAAATACTAGTCTACCAATAACATGGCTTTATTCGACAAAATTAGACTACAGTAAACAGTGAATGAAACCAGCACGTCTCACATAACACTGATGCAGTCTATACACACACACACACACACCGGACATGAAACACGCACTGGGCATGTGACCTTCTGACACGCTGGACGCACGCAGAAAATCAACTCAGTTACACTACACTTGCACATTTAGTTTTAAAAATTAAACGGTTCACATTAGTCCTTAGACCAGAACTTTGCAAAATCTAAAATATGGTATCGGATTTTCAATATCTTTTCTAGTTTTTATGATCTCAATGGGACGGACGGTCAGGCAGACAGACATACAATCGGTGGACAAACAGACAGACCACACAAAACTAAAAGCATAGCTTTTCCCTTTTCGGACTAAAAAGCCAAGAAAGTATAGAAAAAGAAAAGGAATTTAATAGAGTATATATCCACTATCTTATACTGGTGACTCTTCAAAACACCCCCGGGAAATAGCCCTTATTGAGCAGTAACGACGATGGCCAGCTACCAAAAAGCTTTGAAGCAGATAGTGTAAAAAAAAAACACACACACACACAACATTATTTTGAGGACAAAAAGAGTGCTAACTGCTCATTGCGACGTGCTGCGTTGATACATTTAATCTTATATGTACTTTACTGTTCTTTCCAGAAAAAAACTCAAAATCGAGACTTCTTGTCCTTGTCTTCTAGGCCGCAGTTATTAGAAACAGCAAACTCTTTGACTCGATACCTATGTTTCTCTATCTTACGTACAGGTACCCTGGACGTATTCCTACCCTGGACGTATTCCTACACTGGACATATTCCTACCCTGGACGTATTCCTACCCTGGACGTATTTGTACCCTGGACGTATTCACACCCTAATCATATTCGTACCCTGGACGTATTCACATCCTGGGTTCACGACATGGAGGTACTTCAAAAATATTTCATTAAAGATGGACATATTTTTTGTAAATTATGTAAATATTTTATTTTAGAAATAAAGGTTCAAACGATCTGAACATGAGCCTGGCTGCATGAACATTTGAGAAGCACTGCTCTAGACCTCTAATTATAGGTTATTAATGGCGTTGACAGCAGGCGCGGTGGTTGAGCGGTAAAGCGCTTGTCTTCCGAACCGGGGTCCGGGGTTCGAATCCTGGTGAAGACTGGGATTTTTAATTTCGGGCCCCTCTGAGTCCACCCAGCTCTAATGGGTACCTGACATTAGTTAGGGAAAAGTAAAGGCGGTTGGTCGTTGTGCAGGCCACACGACGCCCTTGTTAACCGTAGGCCACAGAAACAGATGATCTGCCCTATAGACCACAAGGTCTGAAAGGGGAACTTTACTTTACTTTTTTAATGGCGATGACGCTGAATGATTTAAGTTCAAGTCTGTATCTATATTTCAGTGACCAGGCACTAGGCAGCCCATGAAATTTAAATGTCCCTAGGTGGACCATCATCGCTCAGTCACTGTCATCCCTATCATTTTGACCATCAGGCAATGAGAAAATCAGTCTAATACGGCCAAAAACCCATTATTGCCCTGAGAATCTAATTTTTGAGCTTTAACTCTTTCAGTGCGAGGTTACTCTCAGGGAGTAACTTCGCTTGCGCTGATGGTGGAGACCTATTGTATTTTGAAATAAAATTTTAAAAATGTTAAATTAAATGATAAAATTAAAAATTTATGTCACTTTTAGTAACTCTATCCACCTTGCAGATTTTTTTTTTTCGTTTAGGAAAACTCAATTGTTTAGATCTAAATGATCCACATCGAAAGAGTTAAAACAGTAATACAATGTAAATGTTTATATCTAGATGTCCCCCCTTTTAGTTGGCAGCACATCCTAATCAATAAATGTAACGAAGATTGACTTTGAGAGGTACATAGACCATCAGCGTTCTTCTCATTCACCTCCTTCTCCTATCCCTGTTGGACAGTTGGGGCACTACACAGGATCTGTCAACCGCCCTTCTCCATTCGTCTCTATCCTTTGCCTTGAATAGAATTTCATTCTCTGACAGGTCTATCCATTCTTTGATGTTGTTTTCCCATCGCTTTCTCTGTCTTCCTCTTCTTCTTCCTGGAACTGTCCCCTGAAGGAAGGTCATGTTAAACTATCGGTCATAGAAACAGATGAGCTTTACATCTTTAGCACCCATAGATCGCAGGATGAAAGGGGAATCCTACTTTTTACCTAACAACTTAAAAAAAATAGAAAAGAATAGAAAAGAATAGAAAAGAAAGGCATTGCTGTTGTAAGTGCTTGTAAACACAAGTATCAAAACTTTCCATATTTCTTTTTAGTGTTTTTATCACGTTTAAAAAATATTGAAAAACGAAAGTAGAAAAGTAAAGTCGATAGCCAATTTCAATTCCCGCTAAGGGTATCGACCAAATACTTGACCACTTCCCCCGAACCTTGAATCACTTCTGACACCAACTTATCTTGTACCCCCAGACCAACAAAAGTGTGCCCTATCCATTTCTCATCATGGTGATGGACCGAGTAGAGGCCGTGATGAAAGTTGGGCGGGGGGGATGGGGTTTACTAACAGGCGGGGTGGGGGTTGAGGCGTTACCAAGAGATAAATTGCGGCTATTGTGTTTTAGTTCGAGTCGCCAGAATAACAGGAAGTTGTCACTTGGTCTTTTAACGTATGCGTGTGTCTTCACCGCTGTGTGTGTGTTGGACTAGTGTCCGTCCGTCTTCGTGTGTGATTATATGTGTGAGTTTGTGTTTGTTCGTGCTTATGTATGTGTGTGTGTGTTTTGTTTGTTCGTGCTTATGTATGTGTGTGTGTGTGTTTGTGTTTGTTCGTGCTTATGTATGTATGTGTGTGTTTGTGTTTGTTCGTGCTTACGTGTGTGTGTGTGTGTGTGTGTGTGTGTGTTTGTTCGTGCTTATGTATATGTGTGTGTGTTTGTGTTTGTTCGTGCTTGTGTGTGTGAGTTTGTGTTTGTTCGTGCTTATGTATGTGTGTGTGCGTTTGTGTTTGTTCGTGATTATGTGTGTATGTGTGTGCGTTTGTGTTTGCTCGTGCTTATGTATGTGTGTGTGCATTTGTGTTTATTCGTGCTTATGTATGTGTGTGTGCGTTTGTGTTTGTTCGTGCTTATGTGTTTGTGTTTGTTCGTGCTTATGTATGTATGTGTGTGTGTTTGTGTTTGTTCGTGCTTATGTATGTGTGTGTGTGTTTGTGTTTGTTCGTGCTTGTGTATGTGTGTGTGTGTTTGTTCGTGCATGAGTCTGTGTTTTAGATTCGGTCACGAAAGCGTTAGCAACTGCTGGTCTAGAAAGTCCCAAAGCTCGTGTGCTACTAAGGAGAGTCTCCTCCGAAGACATTAAGGATGGTACGAGGAGGAACCAGGACATAAATAATTAATGTACTAGGATAGCAGCAAGACTGTAGACGCTGGCCGCATTAATACGCAATGCGTGACAAAGATAGAACGTAACGAATACATCTCTATAAAGAATAATTTAGTATTAATACTATGTAACAAATAAATGCTATTAGAGCTAGATAGGCAAGAGAAAACAAAATAAAAAAACAGTGCGATTTTACCAGTGGTTCTTAATTATTCATATTCTTTGGAAGAAACAAAGAAGAACATTTAAAATAAAAGGTTTGTCAAAAAAAAAAAAAAAACTTATCTGCAGGAATAACTCACTGCAAGAGTAAGCTCCCTTACAGAACAACATTAATTAATTACCACTAATTGATCAAATAATGGGTTCAATTTAGTATTGATTCATGTACTGTGATAGACTAGGAATAATTATGCAAAATTTTTATCCTTGATCCGAGAATGGGAAGTGGGAGAAAAAAATAAAACGGGCATGAAACGTAGTAAAGGAAATAACTCCACATACACATCCACATCTCTAAAAAAAAAAAGTAGCGTTTATTTCTTTTTTTGGATATCAAACAAAATGATTAATTAACAATAATTTACTAATTCGTTAATTTGTGCATTGATTTATTGTTTAGTTAGGTATGACAAATAATTGTGTAAAGTTTTAACCTGATCTGACGTCACAGGCCTGCCCACGGGTTGTGACATCGCATGTCAGTGTTAGGGCCTGCTATTACGAATGGTCTTGTGTAAACCGACTAACCGGATTCGACAATATAGAAATCAGACGTTCTTGTTATAATGTTGCATGAAGTTAACTTTATCAACATATAACTCAAAATTAGTTTATTTTTTATTGCTGTTCATCAAGCTTAGCTGTGGCGTCAATATTTTTTTTTTAATCACTGGACAATCATTCCGATTAGTTTGTAAATCAGTCTGATCTGATCTGATCTGTGAATAATTAGATTACTGGGTCAATTAATTCAATTAGCAGGTCATTTATCCCGATAAATAGCTCATTTATTACAGTCAGTAGACCAATATTAGAAGATTTAACCACTATTAGGGAAACCTTTACATGGGAAAACATAAAAAAAAACCGTGATATTTGTAAAAAAAAATAAAAAAATAATCACATTTAATTAGAGTAACAACATTTGAAAATTACAAAACACTTCAGGACAGAAGACTAAATAGTGAAGTACCTATAAGACATAAAATACACTAAACCATAATTTACAAATACAAAAAAACAACAACACAACCTAACAAAAATAAAAAGATGTATCTTCTACAACAAAGAAAAGGCTGTAACATTAATAATATAAGATAAGTAGAATATTTAAGTTCTGAAGTAGGTCATTTATCTCCTATTATTGGTAGGTCATTACATAATTATGTCTAGGATTCTTGCCCATGCGTCTTAAGTTAATTAAATATTTATATACAGATTATTGGAACGGTATAAAACTAGACTAATGGTCCCTTAGGTTCTAAAAAGGGGATAGCTTTAGCAGTGACAATATTGGTCCCAGAAAGCCGATATTGAAAAACGTGGTTATGTATAAGTAAAGTAAATATCCCCTTTCAGACCTTGTGGTCTATAGGTCAGATGCTATGAAAGTCATCTGTTTCTGTGGCCTACGGTTAACGAGATGTCTTGTGGCCAGCACATTGACCAACCGCCTTTACTTTTCCCCAACTAATGTCAGGTACCCATTAGAGCTGGGTGGACTCAGAGGCGCCCGAAGAAAACGAAGTTAAAAATCCCAGTCTTCACTGCGCATCATGTAGTTGTAGACCATTATGAATTATGGGATATCCAAATTCGTAAAAATAATTATAATGAAATATAATAAGAGTTAATAAATTGGTAGGCCCGCCAATCTTACAATTTAAGAAATTGGAGAAATTTGGGTATTGACTTTAAACATATTAATAATTTTCAAATAGTTGAATTTGTATAGAACATTTAAAACGCAAGAAATGTATCTTGCTTTCTCAAATTGAAAAAAAACAAAAAACTTGATCGTCCTCTGATTTAAAAAAAAAAAGAAAAAAATTTGGCTTCATTTTGATTCTACCTGACCAGAAGTGAAAAAAAAAATTGGATGGATTAGATTTCAACCATTAAATTAAATGATACAGTTTTTGTGTGTGTGTGTTCTGTTCAGGATTCACTAATTGATTCCCTAATAGACTAGAGGTTTATATCCGTACAGTGTGTTGATAAGGTTTATATCCGCACAGTGTGTTGGTAAGGTTTATATCCGTACAGTGTGTTGGTAAGGTTCATATCCGTTCAGTGTGTTGGTAAGGTTCATATCCGTTCAGTGTGTTGGTAAGGTTCATATCCGTACAGTGTGTTGGTAAGGTTCATATCCGTACTGTATGTTGGTAAGGTTCATATCCGTTCAGTGTGTTGGTAAGGTTCATATCCGTACAGTATGTTGGTAAGGTTCATATCCGTTCAGTGTGTTGGTAAGGTTTATATCCGTTCAGTTTGTTGGTAAGGTTTATATCCGTACAGTGTGTTGGTAAGGTTTATATCCGTACAGTGTGTTGGTAAGGTTTATATCCGTACAGTGTGTTGGTAAGGTTCATATCCGTTCAGTGTGTTGGTAAGGTTCATATCCGTACAGTATGTTGGTAAGGTTCATATCCGTACAGTGTGTTGGTAAGGTTTATATCCGTACAGTGTGTTGGTAAGGTTCATATCCGTTCAGTGTGTCGGTAAGGTTCATATCCGTACTGTGTGTTGGTAAGGTTCATATCCGTACAGTGTGTTGGTAAGGTTCATATCCGTACTGTGTGTTGGTAAGGTTCATATCCGTACAGTGTGTTGGTAAGGTTCATATCCGTACAGTGTGTTGGTAAGGTTCATATCCGTACAGTGTGTTGGTAAGGTTCATATCCGTACTGTGTGTGTTGGTAAGGTTCATATCCGTACAGTGTGTTGGTAAGGTTCATATCCGTACAGTGTGTTGGTAAGGTTTATATCCGTACAGTGTGTTGGTAAGGTTCATATCCGTACAGTGTGTTGGTAAGGTTTATATTCGTACAGTGTGTTGGTAAGGTTTATATCCGTACAGTATGTTGGTAAGGTTTATATTCGTACAGTGTGTTGGTAAGGTTTATATCCGTACAGTATGTTGGTAAAGTTTATATTCGTACAGTGTGTTGGTAAGGTTTATATCCGTACAGTGTGTTGGTAAGGTTCATAACCGTACAGTGTGTTGGTAAGGTTTATATTCGTACAGTATGTTGGTAAGGTTCATATCCGTACAGTGTGTTGGTAAGGTTTATATCCGTACAGTGTGTTGGTAAGGTTTATATCCATACAGTGTGTTGGTAAGGTTTATATCCGTACAGTATGTTGGTAAGGTTCATATCCGTACAGTGTGTTGGTAAGGTTTATATCCGTACAGTGTGTTGGTAAGGTTTATATCCGTACAGTGTGTTGGTAAGGTTTATATCCGTACAGTGTGTTGGTAAGGTTTATATCCGTTCAGTGTGTTGGTAAGGTTCATATCCGTACAGTGTGTTGGTAAGGTTCATATCCGTACAGTGTGTTGGTAAGGTTCATATCCGTACAGTATGTTGGTAAGGTTTATATCCGTACAGTGTGTTGGTAAGGTTTATATCCGTTCAGTGTGTTGGTAAGGTTCATATCCGTACATTGTGTTGGTAAGGTTTATATCCGTACAGTGTGTTGGTAAGGTTTCTATCCGTACAGTGTGTTGGTAAGGTTTATATCCGTACAGTGTGTTGGTAAGATTAATCTGCTCTACTCTAACCGGATGTTTGGCAGGGCATGTATGGATTTCCGGCTAATGATAGATTGACGTATTAGAAAAGAATTCTCATTTGGATTCACTGCCCCATGACGCAATGTTTTGTCAAGCACTAAGATTGTCAAATGGCAGAGAGAATTGAGATTGACCCCTGCGTGATCCTCTCTGGGGTATGGCAATGACGGATTGAGGAATAGGTGGGGAGGGGGGGGGTGAACCTCAAAACTGAGGTTTTTATTAATTGTGGCATCGTGGCATTTGGCAAAGACCTTCCTTTAGGGAACAGTACCAGGAAAAAGAAGAAGAGGCAGACAGAAAAAGCGATGGGAGGACAACATAAAGAATGGACGGGCCTGCCATTGAAAGAGGTTTTAAACAAGGCAAAAGACAGCGAGAATTGAGAAAGACCGTCGACAAATCTTGCTTGGTGCCCCAACGGTCCAACAGACTAAGGGATAAGTAAAGGAAAAAAAATCGTGACATTGCCAGCAGACATATTATCGTCTGATTAACTTTGTCATAAAAATGCATATCTTAGTTTTGTTGTTTCTGTGGCGTCATGGAAAATGTGTATGTGTGTGTATATATGTGTGTGTGTGTACAATTTTCTAATGTAATTTTTATGATGATTGTGGCCCTGCAAAGAGCAATCTACAATCTTCCAACTAAGGACAGGACACACACCTCTGTTAAATAACCATCTTAACAAAAAAAAAAATACACACAACTCCTCCTTTATAGACACTGCGCCCACCCTTATGAAACCGTAAACCATATCTTCTTTGAATGCCCCTTCCTAATCCACCTTAGACAGACACTACTACAACTACAGCCCATCATAACCAACACTCTATACAGCAGTGCTGAACAACTGAAGAAAACAGCACACTTTTTTCCTTGGCACAGTCTGCAAAAGAGCTGACAGCTCAGCAGCAATAAAGCTGGCTAGAAGAAGAAGAAGAAGATGAGGATTGTGAATAGAAAAGTGTGGAATGGAAAAGGAATTTGAGACGTGGAAATTAAGTCTCCAGAAGTAGCTCGATAAATGGGTGTGGATCCATATTAGTGTCTTCAATATTAATGGTGAAGCTAAGTGCCGAAACAAATGATACATACATATTGAACTTAGATAAGCAGCTCCAAGGCTCAAGTTTTTAAATGAGAGAAAGTAGAGAATTCAATGCAATGAAAAAAAGGGGTAGTCTAATGCAAAGTGAAATTTCACCCTAGAGCAGTCCTTTAGTTTCGTCCCATTTAGTTCACTACTTTCTCTCATTTCAAACTTGGTCCCCAGTGTCTTCAATACATGATTTCATTTACATTTTTTTTTTTTTATAGAAAATTATTTTTACCATTAAAGATTTTTAAAAATTGTCAACGCATGCACGCTTTTGTTTTCTATCTTACCTGTTTGAAATAATCGATTAGCGTGGATTTGCGTAGGGAAGGGTGGTCCAGAGGCCAAGTGCGCTTAAACTTGGCTTGACTTGGCTACCTAGAAGGGGGCTCGAGGTTCGACACCCGAGTTATGTTTACTAAGCGCCCAAAGGCAGCACCGTAAACCAACTCCTAGAAACCCCCTCCCCCCCCCCCCAACTGGTCCACAAGCGCTCTGAGCATGAAAGTAGTGCTATATAAAAGCTATAAAAATAATAATTAGTACAAAATTAGAAAACAAAGTTCTGAAACAAAAAACAGGTTGGCTTTACTTGGTGGTCTTTCATTTGACGATAAACAAAAATGAACTTAGAAATAGATTGAATATTTGGCTTTGCTCTTCGTAAGGTCTGATAAATGCAGTACTAGCATGTTGATGATAAAAAATATATACAGAATGTATTCCTTGAAATGAAAAGGAAAGAAAAAAAGTGCTGCAAATTGGATTTCTTTTCCGTATTCTTATATAATCTACCGATCCCCATGAATGATCCATCTTCATTTTATCCAAGACTTTCGACTTTAAAATCTTATAAATCCTTCCCGCATTGACTTGATACTAAAGAAGTTGATTCTTTTTGGGACCCCTCAACTCAAGAAAACATTAAGAAACTGGAACAGACACAAAATAGAGCAGTGAGATTCATAACAAACGAATATTCACATTTGAATAGACCTTAGTAAAATCGCAAAATTTGGAAAGCCTTCAGGACAGAAGGCTAAAAAGTAAAGTAGCAATCATACATAAAACACTGAACCATAATCTTCAAATACAAAAACAAAATTTAATAAAATACTCACAAAAAAGAGACAAAGATAAAGGCACATTCCTTGTCCCATATGCTAGGACAAATTTGTACAAATGCTCCTTCTTCCCTAGTGCTATTAGAGCATGGAATGGGTTGCCTGAGCTGGCCAGGAAAACCGGTGACTTGGCAGAATTTAAGTCATTGGTTAATATGCATGACTAAATGCATGACGCGTACGACGTAATCATCTTCTTTTTTGAAGTAACGTCTGTATGATATAAGAAAAGAAGATAAGATAAGGTTAAGATTAAGTATTTAGTTTCGTCATAACTGTGAAAATACATAAATACATTATACATTTTTGTGACCAACCTACCAGAATACATGTCCTATTACAGGGGTTCTCAACCTGTGGGTCGCGACCCCCTTGGGGGTCGAATGACGATTTGTCGGGGTCGCCTAAGATCATCAAAAATATGGATTGTTTTTGTTTATTCTTCTATTGCTGTATGTGTGTGTGTGGAGGTGGTCGCGGCAGAGTGGGGGATTGTAAAAAGGGGTCGCCAGGCTTAAAAGGTTGAGAACCGCTGTCCTATTAGGATGAATGGAACAGTCTCAGTTCGTTGATTAGTTTAAGAAGTGAAGAATAACTTTCAAACATTGCTCAATACATCTTTCTCTCTAGATTTCCTCTCCTGTATCATCCCGCGTACTATGATGAATCCGTTTTTTTTTTGTGTGTGTAGGTATTGAATTAGTTTCTTTAGACTGCTACTAAGATTTGGTGAGTAATCAAGTTTAAACCAACACCATTATTACATCGTGGGTAATCAAGTGTAAACGCACGCCATAATTAGATCGAAGTATCCTTGCAGCTTCCACAGAATCGCATTTCCTGCTAACAGTTTTCTCAAGTGGAAACAGGAAGCAGAAATGAAGGCGACAGCATAGAAATTAGATATCTACGAAAGACCCTGTGGGGGCTCTTGCTGCGCACGCGATGTTGGTTTACTCAGTTGAATTCTACTCAATTTAAATGATTCGCGACTGAATTCTCCTGTTTCCTTTGGGAGCCAGTCGTTGTAACAGTACAAATCTAATATTGGTGGACAGGTATTACTAATGATTAAACACTTCTACAACCTAGATCTAATGTCTTTATGTAAATCAAATAACACATTAATACAACGGCTCTATTTTCTTCTAGGTAGCTAGCCAAGGCTAAGGAGTCCCTCCTGTCCAAAGCTTACTGTCCCTGTTACTCGACATTGCCCCTTCTCCTGTCGGTGATAACAATTTTGCCAGATCCAATATTTGAGCCACACATGAAGGCCAGAAGATAAATAAGTTTTTAAATATTGCACTATTAGACTTTTATCTATTTAGATTTTTTTTCATTATGTTTTCTTGAGTTGAGGGGTCCTATACATTGGACTCATATTCTAATATTGAAAACTGGATCGCAGAGGATAAAGACAAGGCTGAATACGTTGCAGTCTCTGGGCATTCTAAATGCCCAACTTGTCCCAGTACACGTGATCTAGGATTGGCCTATTTAATATGTATATTTGTTTACAATGTTCTATTCTTATCTCTCTATATTATACACATTTACAATACATAGTATTTTATTTGTTTAGGATGTGTGTCTGAGTGGAATCTTCCGCTATGCTACCTATTTAGACTTTAGACCAGAGGTCATTTGGGTTGGCTGAGCGCCTAAAGGCAACACCGAACCTACTCCCCTTGACCACAGGTCAACAAGATGTTGGACCAAAGCGTAGTGAGAGTACGTTTTTGAAAAGTGTGTGCTATACGAAAGAGATTTTAATTAAAATAATAGTTTTTATTAAAAAATTAAGTTTGTATTTAAAATCAGTAAAAATCAGAAAAAAATGGAGTTATCGTAGATATAAATGTAGGAATATTCGCAATTAAAAAGTAAGTCAAAATGTCTTGGCCAAAGTTTGAATGTTGCCTCAAGTTGAGAAGTTTATTTCTGTCTCTATATCCAGTTTAAAAAAAGTTAATGATACTAGACACTCTCAAAACACTAAACTTTAAACACTTAACTCTCTAAACAACATGCTCTCTAAAGATTTCGCTCTCTACGACTAAACTCTCTAAAGACGATTTCTACACTATCAAAACACTATGACATCAAAACACTGTACTTTATTCATGTAGACATCATGCTGTACAAATCAAAACAAAAGTAAAATAATGAGGTTTCCGAACTGAAAAAAAAACAACAACCTCCTCCTCTCTCAGCCCCCCCCCCCTCTGCCCCACAAAAAATTTTATTATCCTTTTTTTTTAAATCTTGTACGGCCAGATATAAAGTACAATAGCAAACCAAAATATGTCGTTGTGTACTCTATAGCGCGCGACATCAAGCACGTGGTAGAACATTCGATTTTTCGATTATATAAGCTTTTCAGGATTGTAGCATCATCAGAAAAAAAAAAGGACAGCCATAATGTGAGTTAAATAAGACCAGTCAGCGGCGTCACTACGGTCGGATTTAACCGGTGCGAATACATAGGGTGTCATCCCACTCCACATCAACTATCCCCAAACAGTTTCCAATAAAAACTATTTTTTTTTGTTGAACTAATACAATCAGCTGATTACCTATAAACATGTAAAATGAGTGCCTGTTCTATTTTTAAATGTTATTGTTTGTATACATATATATATAGAGAGAGAGACAGACAGACAGACAGACAGACAGAAAAAAATGTAAATTTATTTAATTAGAAACAGACGTAATATCACATGAACATGTTTTTCTTTGTTACACTTTAAAGGCACATTGCGGAAAGTTTAACACAATGATAACATTTTTCAAACTTTTATTCGACAGACAGACAGTTAGACAGAGTTAATTTAACATTTGTAAAAATTGAACGCGTTGTAGGTAGGAATACGAACAGAAACTGCCATAAGGGATTATTTCCCGTTTACTTTTTCAATACATTCAAAGCACAAATCTATAACCATAGATATTATAACACATCAAGCACTGGAGTTGTTTCGCTAAGATTAGATCCAAAATTTTACAACTAGTCCAGATCACTCTTCAATACGCTCAGATATAGTATAAATCAGCCTCAGTATGTACTGTACTCAAATATGCTACATCGAATTTTAGAAATTAAAGATAATTATTTAATTTTGTTTAAAAAGATTTTATCTTATATAATAGAGACGTTACTTCAAAAAGGAAGACGATTTCGTCCTACTCGTCATGCATTCAGTCATGCATATTAACCAATGACTTAAATTCTGTCAAGTCACTGGTTTTCCTGGCTAGCTCAGGCAACCCATTCCATGCTCTAATAGCACTAGGGAAGAAGGAGCATTTGTACAGATTTGTCCTATCATATGGGACGAGGAATGTGCCTCTATCTTTGTGTTTTTCTGAGTATTTTATTAAATTTTGTTTTTGTATTTAAAGATTATGGTTCAGTGTTTTATGTGTAATTGCTACTTTACTTTTGAGTCTTCTGTCCTGAAGGCTTTCTAAATTAAGTGATTTTACTAAAGGTGTTACTCTAGTCATATGCAGTATGCCTCTTGTTATGAATCTTACTGCTCTATTTTGTGTGTGTTCCAGTTTCTTAATGATATCGGCTTGAAAAGCTTTTACATAAAAAGCAAAGTAAAAAATATTAAAAGTATAAAAATTATTTTGAGATATGAAACAAGAAATCCATAGTTTTTTTTCCTCTCTGTTATAGATTAAATTAATCCTTTCCATTTGGTTTGATATTCTGCTGCCGATTGTCCTACTTTTTTGTAAACAGCCATGCTTTTGAAGTTAACTCCCCCTGTTTCGTTTCGACAAACATTCCCCGGATGATGCGCAGTTTTAGAACTTCCCCAGCTCAGACAATACAGTCGACGCCACGTTAAGTTTCTGGAGATGTTACACTCTGATACAGTGTTTCCCAAACCGTGTTTCACGGAACCCTAGTGTTCTGCCAGGTCTGAATAGGTGTTCCGCGAACTGCTTGAATAATTAACTAGTAGACCACGACGTGAATTCATCTCACAAAAATAAAAGCAAAGTGTTCCGGTAAATACTCAGAATGTACGAAGTGCTCCGTTAAGGAAAAGTTTGGGAACCACTGCTCTAATATATATATATATATATATATATATATATATATATATATATATATATATATATATATATATATATATATATAATTTGGAAGGGGAGGCCAAAATTGGGATTTCACACTAAGAGCTCTGCACAGTGATCTGCTCTTTGTTTGCTTATTTATTTTTTAGCAATAAATTACAGTAAGAGATTTTAAAACTAGCATAATACAAAAATACTTTAAAAATAAAAAAGATTTATATAAAGGAAAGAATAGGACATTTAAAGCCATATTATTCAATACTGTAAGATTTATTTCCCTTTTTCTATATTAATAAATGTATTAATTGTTTAGGTTTTTTTTTTTTTGGTTGATTCATATTTTGTTAGGGACAATTAATAAATGTGTGAAGTTTCCACTTGTCTCTGAGAATAGGGAAATGTGAGAAATAAGGAGTAAAAAATTGTGTACCAGACAGAGTGAGTTAATATAAGCTTTGTAAATATGACAAAACAATTCGTAGAAATGTGGTGGCGATATAATAATAATAATTTTATCTATAAAGCGCTGTTAACAAACAAAAAATGTAGGCTCAAGGCGCTGTTATAACATTACAAACACAAACAGTAGAGCTAGCATTATAAACTAATCTAAACAAGTTTTAAACAGGTAGGTCTTAATTTTCTTGTTGAAAGTAGTGTAGCATGTTGTCTGTCTGAGATCAATGGGGAGTGAGTCTATTGAGCGCAGGGCTCTCTGAGTACACTAGGTTTTTAATAAATTGCGTAATTTTAGTGTGTTTTTTTTTGCTGTATTTTTTTTCTCTTTTTAAACATTCTTCTAGTATTATCCACCGGCTACGCCGGATGAATTGTTTGTTTCCTTATTCCTACCAGCATATACGCACATTTCATTAAGGGGCCACTAAATGAACTTTGCACAGGGCCTCCAATCATCTTAGGCCGGCCCTGATTCAAGGTTCATTCTTGAATTTTTGGATCTACCTGTTAGTCTACATATGCTAGAGGACCATTGTTTCTTCCTTGTTGTGAAATTAAAACGTCATTTCTAGTCTGATGATCACGAGTCGTCTATAGTGCGTGTGGCCGCTCTTCGCGTTATATCAATTTAACTTATTTGTTGATTTTGACATTGATACAGGACAGCTTATAATTCTTTGCATATTTTTTTCGGTCTTATTTTTTGTTTTTCTTATCCATTAGGGGCCACCGTATTCACTTCGCCTTGAGACTCCAATTACCTAAGGCCGGCACTGTTCTACGCCTATTATTGTGTGTGTGTGTGTGTGTGTGTGTGTGTGTGTGTGAGTGTTGTGGGATAGTACATGAACTCGGTAAATGATGCGAATGACGCCATCAAATCCTTCTTATGTAGTATCGCACCTCTGTGACGAATGCACAATAAGATTAATATAAATCCTTACTTAGTACGGTATCCAAGAAAAGGGACAGCACGCCGATCAACTCAAAGATAGAGTGATGGGGAAATCTAAAATCTAATCTTGTCAATACCGAAACATCTGTTTACTAAGCACAAGTTGTCTTGGCGTGATATGCCCTCTCTGCTGAGATCCAGGGTTGACGAAGACAAAGTCGCCAATATGTCTCCTACTGTTTGCTGCAATGTGAAATTTTAAGATAATCAATATTACTTAGCACTAAACAAATTTCCTGTTAGTATGTCGAAGTCTCGAAGAGGATTTAAGGCTTAAGCGAACGAAGAATGCGCAAATACAACAGCAAATATATTTGAGGAAGAAAAAAAAAACTACAATCAATGTTCACATCAAGTGTCCAACAAGAGGGAAATGATAAAATGCACATCGCCTGACAGCTGTTTTAAAAGTGAATGTTAAAACTGTCTTCCAAAGTGATCAATTTGGGGAACGATCGGGCCATATGGTCCATATAAAAGACAGTACTAACTAGGGCAAGTTGTTCAAATATAAAGACAAAACAAGATTACAAAGAGAGTTTGTGTTACACAAACTCAGAGGCGGCCCCCGTCGAAGTCGGGTCCCTGTCGGATCTGCATATTCGCAAATAATATTCAAGAGGTGATTTAATTTTGATGTAAAATGTTTTACACGTTTCGGATGTTCCTTCAGAGTTGAAGATAATTACTTCCTAGTCCAAACCTCCCGCAGGACGACGGGGGATGGGAGCGGGCAGGGTTTGAACCCTGGGCCATCCATAAATCTGAACGACAGTCCAGCGCGCAAACCGCACGACCAGGCAGCCATCCGATGGTGAAAAGTAATAATGTTTCAAAGATTCATTTGCCGTAAATTTAAATTTAAATTTAATAAAAAAATAGTAGATTAGTTTTAGTATATTAAAACATTACAATATTGATCAAAACGTTTGGAAATGAAAATCTACACTTTTTTTTTACACTTTAAGTTTAGAAATTGAAATTCTACATCTTAATCTAGTCTATTTTAGTCTAAACTAGATCTAGAAATTCTAGATCTAGACTCTAAAATAATTTTAATTAGAATATAAATCCAGATCTAGATATACTGTAATAAAAATCTAGATCTAGTTTAAAAAATCTAGATTAGATCTAAATCAAGATATCATTCCTTTTTTAAACGCGAGTCACATAACGAGGCTTAATAAACATTACTATACCGAGTTCTTTTTTCATTTCATTTGAAGAATTAATTCCATATAACGTCAGAGGGAAAAAAAACACTACGTCACACGGCCTAGCTAGACTAAAAATCGCCTTCATCTATAAGAGCCATTTATCGAGTGTTCATAGACTTTGGTGCACCGAGTGCGTTCTTTAAGCATTTCATTTAAAGAATTCATTCCATATGACGTCAAAGGAAAAAAAAACACTACGTCACACGGCCTAGCTAGAATAAAAATCGCCTTCATCATTACGAGCCTTTTATCGAGTGTTCATAGACATTGGTGCACCGAGTGCGTTCTTTTAGCATTTCATTTAAAGAATTCATTCCATATGACGTCAAAGGAAAAAAAACCACTACGTCACAAGGCCTAGCTAGACTAAAAATCACCTTTATCAACACGAGCCATTTCTCGAGTGTTCATAGACATTGGTGCACCGAGTGCGTTCTTTTAGCATTTCATTTAAAGAATTCATTCCATATGACGTCAAAGGAAAAAAAAAACACTACGTCACAAGGCCTAGCTAGACTAAAAATCACCTTTATCAACACGAGCCATTTCTCGAGTGTTCATAGACATTGGTGCACCGAGTGCGTTCTTTTAGCATTTCATTTAAAGAATTCATTCCATGTGACGTCAAAGGAAAAAAAAACACTACGTCACACGGCTTAGTTAGACTAAAATATGTTTTCATTAATACAAGCAATTTTTTTGAGGGTTAATAGACATTGGTGCACCGAGTGCGTTCTTTTAACATTACATGTAAAGAGTCCATTCATATGACGTCAAAGAAAAAAAATTCCATTACCTCACAATAGGCTAGTACCGGTACCATAAAAAAAAAATGTCTTTATTTACACGAGATATTTAACGAGGGTTCATAGACATTGGTGCACTGAGTTCTAATAGATATTATTTAAAAAGGATCAAAGCCACGTTGTTTTTGCGTTTTGTCTGTCAGTCGGTCTGTCCGTTATCTTGATATAAAAAAAAACAACTAAAAGTTATTAAAAATTGATTAACCTTTATTTTACGTTTCAAAACATCGCAATAATTTTTAGGTATGAACACAATTGAAAAGTTTATATAATAGATTGTTCCGGATGTTTGTATAAATAGTAAAAGAAAAAGAGAATTTCAGATAAATGTAATACCGTTAATTAAATTTTTTGGATGGTCTCGTATAAAAATTAGATGTACTACAGCCACGTGGAGAGATTTTCATACCTTACTTTGGTGTTTGGATTCTGTTTTCCTTAAAAATCGGAACATAATATTAACGATAATTAGATTTTTTAATAATTTAGGTAGAAAGTTAAATGTACTGTAAGAGAGTAGTGAGTTAAAATATTTTTCATAAAAATCCGTAAAAACATTATTTCGTAAATGAGAAGATTATTTGTTTATTAATTAGAAGAGGGAGTTCAAACAATTATTTGGCGTTAGTAGATTTTTAAATAAATTCGGAAATTTCTGGCGACGATTTGTAAGAAACAAAATCCGGAACTTTCTTTATAGATTACAAAACTTCTATGTTATGTTTTACAAGAAAATTAAATGTCTAAAAAGTAATTTTCATTAATCAATTCTAGTAAATTACTTTTTTTAAAAGCCTTATGCGATTTCAAACAATCATTAGGCATAATTCATGTTTTATAATACAATATCCGGAACATTTTTACACTTAATGAAATATAAGTCAGTATAGAGATTATGATTTAGCATTAATATGCTATTTACATAAAAAACGGAACAACATATTATTGATAATGTGTTTTTGCAACGTTTAAGCATGGAAATTGAATGTAATATAAGTTAGAAGAGCAAACAAACATTTGTTGGCGTTGATTAGTTTTGCACAAAAAAATCCGGAACAATCAATTTTAGATACTTAAAACTATTGAGATGTTATGGGAGGAACATTAAAGGGTAAATCAGATTTTCAATAGCTTTTAGAGTTCTAGTTTTTTAAATCTAATCGTGACGGACAGACCGACCAACAGACAAAACGCACAAAAATAAGCTTCTTTTATTCGGATGGGGGCACTAAACAAAAAATAAATAAAATCTGATTTTTAAAAAAAGTTTAAGGAATTGGTTTAGCACCTGATCATGTTGCGACGTTACGCTACTGCACGAAAATCGCTGCATAAAAAGTCCATTTAAAAAAATGTGCGTGATATTTACATACAAAGTGCATTATTAGCCTTTATAAACAAACAGAAATGTTTTCTTTTAATTTTAGCAGCTAGTTGACCAGAAAAAACGTCTTTAACTATTATTTGTATTTGTTGTAAACATTTCCTGTAAATTTTAAAAATATATTTGACTTAGTGATACTGAAAATACACAAAAATTGTCCATCTTTGTTAGCATATTGTAACATTGCCTCCCTTACATTTACGTAATTGTTTTAGAATTGGTGTATTTTAATGAAAAGATCGCTTGCATAATTAATTTTATAAATTAAACGGTTTGCTTTTAGAAAACCAAAAGTAGCCGTTGCACCTAAACTTTTCAAGCCGGATTTAATGATGAAATAATATTTTTCATATCTCTTCTAGTTTTCGAGATCTGAGTGTGACAGACGGACAGACGGACAGACGGACAGACGGACAGACGGACATTTTGCACAAACCTAATAGCGGCTTTTTCCCCTTACGGGGGCCGCTAAAAATGAACGGAGAATGAACTGGTGCGCATCACTATAAACTCTTCAGTTCAAAACGGTAGTTTCATAGTATGATTAAACTGTTTCATTATTGAACAAGCATGTCTCATATCTCGCCAAAACAGAATTCATTGCCCTAGAGAGCGTGGCTGGCGAAAACAGTTGGCATCCTTTATATATAAAATTGGGCACTTGCAGCTGGGCACATATCACGAAAGTCACTTGGCGCCTAGCATACCGTCCAGAACATGCCACTGGGCGCTTATTACATGGGTGTCCAGAACATGCCTCTGGGTTCGTGTCATATGACAATAGCATTTAGTGTTTTTTAAAATATAACATCAGAGGTCCTCCAGCGACGTTTGGCGCATATGGCGCCAAGCTTTCTCCATATAGATTGGTCATAGAAGACTTCCACAGCCTTTTCCCAGCTGGTGCTCACAGACTTTAGGTTTCATGAAAAGCTGCGATATAGATCGCGATATAAAATTGTGAATTTATTAGAATATGGGCGACAGAGCAACATTGAGTAAATGGACAGCTGTTGAGCCTTTACATTTTGTCAGACAGAAACAAACGAATACAATACTTAACTGACACTCTGGGGTATTTATAAGTATATAACATTGGAGTGTTTATTTACATGAAAAAATAATAGAGTTGAATTTAAGTTTCATGTAACACAATAATAATAACTGACAATAATTACAAAGCAATATTCGATAACCTCACTTAAACATCCTCCAAGGCTTCTTATTGGTGATGCACTAAATCATTAGTCTATGCATAGCAAGGTACCACAATATCAACAGGTTTTTCGTTCTTGAGAAGACTAGATGTAGATCTAGATTCTCTCCCCGTCTAATCACACTCTTCATGCATCCATCGGTACAGGTACTACAATTTCTCAAGTTATACAACCACTGAATAATAAATAGTGCACAAACTATATAGTCTAATTGTAA
Organism: Biomphalaria glabrata; assembly: GCF_947242115.1. Classification (NCBI taxonomy): domain Eukaryota; kingdom Metazoa; phylum Mollusca; class Gastropoda; family Planorbidae; genus Biomphalaria; species Biomphalaria glabrata. The sequence goes on from NC_074725.1 coordinate 5,002,431, forward strand.
TTAGTTAGCTATAGCTTTTAAAATACCATAGACAAGATCTTAAAAAAAAAAAAACTATAAGTTATCCAAAAGCGTAATGATTCGGGGGCGGAAAGAGAAATGAAAGGGGGAAACAAACGGTGCATCATACCCACATAAGTGATAGAATCTTAACGTATTGAGAAAGCCAAAAATAATTCTTATCGCACAGATTCATTGATGTTGGTCTAGATCCATTTTAATTTAAATTACATGACAGATCCAAACTTAATTGATACAATTACACTTCGTATAAGCTTTTTTAAGAAGCATTTTGTTATGCTTTTTTCTTCTAACGTAGATTGTATAGTCATCTATTGTTTCTATTTCATGGTTGTGTTCACTAAGCCTGAGACGGCAGCCCAAAATAATGGGGACTAATTCAGATTATACCCCCACTTCAGTCAAGTACTATTTCTTTTCCTTGTTTGAGATTTCAAACAAAGTAGTTTATTACCAATCGTTATTAACTAACTGGTTAATTTTTGTTCTATTGATTCTTGTGTTGTAAGGTAAAGTATAAAAAATGTGCAAAATTTCAGTTTGATCCGAGATTGGGTGTCGGGAGAAATAACATGTATAAGCTTTTGGTTAGACAGACAGACACACAGACAGACTGAGTGTGTTGATATAAGCTTTGTAAAAATCAGTTTAGACATAGCCGTTAAACGTGAATCTGAAACACAAAGGAACGTCTCTGTCTCTTATTAGCTCGAAAGACATAATAGTATTTTGTAGAAACTAAGTTATATAGTGAGGCGCGATGGCTGAATAGTTTTAAGCGCTTGGCTTCCAAACTTAGGAGCCTGGGTTCGAATCTCGGTGAAGACTGGGATTTTAAATTTCTAAATTTTCAGGGCACCCCTTAATCCACCCAAATCTAATGGGTACCTGGGAAAGTCAAGTCGGTTGGTCGTTGCGCTGGACACATGACACCCTGCTCGGTTAACCGTTGGCAAAGAAACAGATGACCTCAACATCATCTGCCCTAAGTTAAGAAGTGATTATTTATAGTTATTTACTACATTCTTTCGTTTATTTGTAATGCATTCTTATTATTAGATACAGTCTCTATATATAAACCTATATGTCAGGGGGTTCTCAACTTGTGGGTCGCGACCCCTTTGGGGGGGGGGGGGTCGATGGACAATTTGCCAGGGGTCGCCTAAGACCATCGAAAATATGGATTGTTATTGTCTACTCTTCTATTGCTGTATGTGTGTGTGTGGGGGGGGGGGGGGTCGCGGCAGAGTGTGGGATTGTTAAAAGGGGTCGCCGAACTTAAAAGGTTGAGAACCACTGCTATATGTGATGTATCTGAAAAGGGGGGGGGGGCGCTAATAAAATGCCGTGCACCGGGTGCACAATAGGCAGTTAAGATACTCACTAAGAATGGATAGATACCAACATGCTACATAAGCCAATACCATGGCCACCCATTACAGCACTGGCGGATCCAGAACTTTGGAGTGGGGGGGGGGGGATTTTTTCCAAACCCTAACCCTAAGTTTACAGTCAGAGGACGACCAGTACTAGACCTACACATCCAACTACACACAGGTCATGTTCACATAACATTGAGGGGTCATCCATAACAAAGGTCAAATGGACTCATCCATACCATAGGTCACAGTCACAGTATTTAAGTACAACAACTGAGAACATTGAGCTACGTACAGAAGTCACAGAATACAACCCTTTTTTGGAACAATAGATCTATATCTAATGAAACGGTACATATATTTTTGAGTCTTAGTGGTACAGGTCTCTTCACCTACCAACAAAAGTCAATGTTTATAAAGCAGTGGTTCTCACCATACTTTTGTATGGCCCTGTGACCTGAATACGTAATAGAAAGCATCTTTGGCTTCTCAAAAGCTTCCATCAAAGGTGCCTCCGCTCCATATTGCTGGCAAGACTATTTTACAAATAACAATCTTATGTTGGAGGCAGGTGTGGATAGAAGCACTACTGACCAGTCGACTTATACTAAGATAAGATAAGATAAGCCCGTGCCGAAGACAGGCACACAGGGCGAAAAAGAATACTTAAGTAGATCTATTGTGGATGACGGCAGTGTCTGCACTAAATGTGACAGACTGACAGAGACTATGCAAGTCGTAACTGGGTTTTGCGTTATCTTGTGACGCACTGCACTTATCCTTAATCTTCGGAGTCGAAGACGTTGCAATCGCCATTTACATATCTTGTATTCTATTGTTAATTAACGAACTTAGTGGAGACATAGTAATACGCCTGAACAGCCACACTCATACATTATCCAGCAAACTTATTACAAAATTTCCACACACAAAAAAAAAAGACAAACTTTCCAATGTGTGTAAGTTCTCAGACTATGAAGTTACTAGAGAGATTCCATAGACCTGCCTGGTATGTGTCTTTTATAAGATTCCAATATTCCCTAAATATATCGGGACGTGTGATGGACGCCAGAATCGGACATTTTACCCCCTGCTGACCAATACACTTCATCGCCTCTGCGTCATTTAAAGTTAGGTTGCTACTTAGAGGGTAGTTGTGAAAGGTGACCCCGCCCACCACATAGGGCAACATGCCGAACAGGTACAGGTCATCGATCCAGAAGAATGGGGTCACCTTCGCAGCTTCATACATCGGAGTTACTAAGTCTGTTGTTATAATAACAACGAACCCGCTACAATAATCAAATGGAAATGTCGTTTTCCCAGGAAAGATGCGAGAATCCACTTTCCATTTACCCTCGCGCAGTATCCCCATAGAGTTTTTTCTCCAGTGGCTGCAGAAGATGGATTTGTTTTTACCGATCATGTGACTGTAGAAGGAGTACAGGAGTTTAAACGTGTTGATCATGACGTCATCGTCTATTTTTAGAACAAACCTAGAATTCATGCAGAACTGACTGACCCAGCGATATCCCATAACACCCTTAAGTGTCAGGTTGTGATAGTCGTCCAGGAAGTCGCCCATGACAGTATCATTGTATTTCTGGTGCTCTTCAAACAGAATATTCTCCAAACTCTTGTTCCTGGGTCTGCCCAGCAAGAAGGCAACTCTGACGTGAAAGGGAACAAAGAGAGACTCATTAGCAAACGTCTGCCGAATTCGCTGACGTCTGTCCAGGTTGTCTGGGGCAGTGTGTACAATGATGATAAAGTCGATGACCCCAACCCCTCTGCAGAGGTCACTGTTGACAAAGACATACTCGCCAATGATATTTGTGGGGTAAATAATTTCACTTTTTGATACGTTTAAATCTGAAGCAATCGACTTGACTTTCTCCACAGCTACAGGACTCAATGTGATATTCCTCCGCGAGTCTATCATATTAGTACTACTAACATCGACGCTTTTATTTTCCCCACATTCGCCCATTTGTCTGCTTACGCCATCGTTGTTAGTACTTTCTACTTTTACGACAGTGACGTTAAGGGTAGAATTGAAATTTGAGCTACGAAGACGCTCCGTGACGTTTCTGGCTTCTCCGATGTCCTCCATGAAGTCATAGGCGTGCAGTAGCTTGGAATGAACAGTGGACAAGTTCCGTAACTCTAGTACAAAACACAGCATCAGAACTAATATAAAGGCAGACGACAATCTCAAAATTGTTTTTCCGCCTTGACAGAAGAATAATCTCATTTTCAATAAGTTTCAACACTGTTCAACTGAAACAAAAAGAAATATTTTTGAACAAGCATCACGTGGTTGCCATTGAAGTCAGTTCTAGAAAAAAACAACAACGAAAAAAAAAATCTCTGAAAAAAAAAACAACACTTATTCCCATGAGGCCTGGTGGCTGAGCGGTTGGCTTCTGAACCGGGGGTGCCGGGTTCGAATTCTGGTGATGACTCGGATTTTAAATTTCGGAATCTTTGGGCGACGACACCCAGCTCTAATGGGTACCTGAGAATAGTTGGGGAAAAGTAAAGGCGGTTGGTCGTTGTGTTGGGCACGTGACACCCTTTTTAACCGTTGGCCGCAGAAATAGATGACCTTTACATCATCTGCCCTATAGACCACAAGGTCTGAAAGGGGAACTTACTTACCCAGGTGTCAGAAAAGAGGCCCAGCTATTAATGTGCAGGTGCTGCGATAAGTATGCATTAAATTCCTATTCCCTGAGCTATTCAAGAATAACAAACATGTAATTTATAAGCAAACTTTAGCTATTGTATTTAAAATAGAAGCTAAAAATTTATTTATTTAGATTTTTTAAATTCTTCTACCTAGTCTTTCTTAATTTAAATGTAAGCAGTAGACCAGATTGAATCAAAATTACTAGCATTGTTTAAATCTTTGAAAGCAACGCACTTTATTCTGAAGCGCATGGCACATCTTGTTACTTTATTGTTTACAAAGTTACGAAGGTAATTTTTTTCTTCAATACACACTAGTGTTATCTAGATCTAAATTTGAATAGAAAAATTAACCCTCTCTAGAGATGATGCAACTTCTTGCCGCAATGTGTGTACACGCTTTAAACTTCAGAAACTTATTAGAGATCGTCAAATTACTATCAAAGTAAAATCCATCCAGGAGAGAAGTTATGCTTCGAACCAAGCTTAGTTCCAGACCGAATACCTACAGAGGTGTAGCTAGGAATTTGCCATCATTTGGGGGCCCGGGGGGGCTTAAACTCTTTGGGGGGGGGGGCTGCATTTTGCGTAATATTAAATATAAAAAAACACCCATTTTCAAATTCCCCCTCCACCCCCATCCTAGCTACGCCTAATGTCCTAACAAATGCATAACGAATTTATTGAGATATTAAGTGTAAGGAATGGCGTATATCACGAAAAATAAACTAGAATTGATGTTGTCAATAAAATTCACTGTTTGATGACAGATATTTACAACTAATGAATTTTTTTTTTTTGCCTATTTAAAAATTTTGCAAATTAAAATATGAAAGAAATGGATGCAAATTATTCGTTGATCTATTTTTAGTTTAAACTGCAATCATCGTGTGAATTCGTAAACTAAAATTGTTCATTTCATTCAGAGGTGCAATTTGTGTGCTCCGATGGCTAGTCACAAGGACTCAAAGAGATGAACTTATGTCAGTCACTGTAATCAACTGCAAAATTATAGATAGTTTTATCTACGTAAAAATTCTATTTGGTAGCTGTAATAGACTGCACCGTATGATGCTTTCATTATAAAAGTATAATTTTGATTAAAAACCTTAAGATTAAAAAAAATAGTTCCTTCTTTACCTAATGATGATAACTTTATTGTTTCGCCAGCCTTCACTCGAGAATAGCTATTGATATTAAACACTCACAAAGCAACCTACCCTCCAACACTAAAATCTCCTAGAATAAACTCTCGTCTATTCTCAAAACGCTGTACTCTCCAAGCACTCCACTCTGTAGATATGTCACTCTCTAGAGACTATACTCTGTAGATATGTTACTCTCTAGAGACTATACTCTGTAGATATGTCACTCTCTAGAGACTATACTCTGTAGATATGTCACTCTCTAGAGACTATACTCTGTAGATATGTTACTCTCTAGAGACTATACTCTGTAGATATGTTACTCTCTAGAGACTATACTCTGTAGATATGTTACTCTCTAGAGACTATACTCTGTAGATATGTTACTCTCTAGAGACTATACTCTGTAGATACGTTAGAGACTATACTCTGTAGATATGTTACTCTCTAGAGACTATACTCTGTAGATATGTTACTCTTTAATCGCAATCGAAAGCCGTGAATGGTCCAAACTGGTTTTAAAAAATAATCTTTCCGCCTCCCTTTTACCCCTCATTCACAAAAAAAAAAAAAAATCCTTGTAGATCAGACGGTAAGTAAAATCGCTATATTTGTCTAATATATTAACCAAGTCATAACAAAGCGTCTCTGTACGCGCGTGTTCTGCGACATGCTTCTAGCATCTGGGCATCCAACACAATGGTGAACATTCGATTTTTTTTCGATCATGTAAGCTTAAATTCAGAGGCGTGTCTAGCAATGTGCGGGTGATTCGGGCTGCATGGGGCATCAAGTGAGGGGCTTCAAACATTCCCTCGGTCCTAAGTTCCTATAAAATAAAAAATGTTCTTATCTATCTTATTTTCTTGAGTTTTTTTTGGTATAAACTACACACTGTACATGCATCTTATCTTATCTTATATAATACAGACGTTACTTAAAAAAAGAAGATGATTACGTCCTACGCGTCATGCATTCAGTCATGCATATTAAATAATGAATTAAATTCTGCCAAGTCACTGGTTTTCCTGGCTAGCTCAGACAACCCATTCCATGCTCTAATAACACTAGGGAAGAAGGAGTATTTGTACAAATTTGTCCTAGCATATGGGATGAGGAATGTGTCTTTATCTTTGTGTTTTCTGAGTATTTTATTAATTTTGTTTTTGTATTTGAAGATTATGGTTCAGTGTTTTATGTATAATTGCTACTTTACTTTTGAGCCTTCTGTCCTGAAGGCTTTCTAAATTTAGTGATTTTACTAAAGGTGTTACTCTAGTCAAATGTGAATATTCGTTTGTTATGAATCACACTGCTCTATTTTGTGTCTGTTCCAGTTTCTTAATGTTTTCTTGAGTTGAAGGGTCCCAAACAGAGGATGCATATTCTATTATTGGCCTAACCAAGTTTAAATATCATTTTAGTTTTATGTTCTTATTTAATTTATAGAAATTTCTTTTAATTAACCCTAATGCTTTGTCTGATTTTTCGATACTAGAAGCATGTCACAGAACACGCGCGTACAGAGACGCTTTGTTATGACTTGGTTAATATATTAGACAAATATAGTGATTTTACTGACTGTCTGATCTACAAGGATTATTTATTTTTATTTTTTTTTTTTGGATGAGGGGGAAAAGGGAGGGAGACATTATTTTTTAAACAAACACAGACTTCGGTATTTTAAATGTTAACTAAACATTTTATTTATTTTACAATTTTGTTAATCTCATATTCTTTCTTAAAGGGAAACTCCGATAGTTTTTCAAATTTGAGTTATTGACATATTTAAATTCTGCTTAAAAAGTTGTAATAGTAAAAAAACATTATATCATTTTTTATCTAAATTTAATAAATTAGTCAGTAAATTCTTGAGTTTCTCAAAAAAAAAAAACGGGATTCCTTGAGATTTTGTTTTAAGTTATTTCATGCGTCACTTCCCTAAACAATACTGAAAGAGAAACTTGATTTAACCAATCATATCGCTTCATTCTTACAGTAGCTGTTAGGCTGTTAGGCTTAGTGACGGCCTAGTCCAGAGCTATGATACAGTTATATATATAAACATGTATAGATAGATCCAAAAGCATTAGGATAACCAACTCGAGAAAAAAAAGTAACATTTTCATCTAAGCCTCTCCCTATCCCAAGAAGTAAATAGATCGTGTGTATGAATGATTCGAACAAACTGGTCAGTGTCACTGGCGGATCCAGGGGGGGGGGCGGTAGGGGCGATCGCCCCCCCCACTCGGCCGACCCCCCCCCCAGGGGGGGGGGCGGACGAACTTTAGTATAGGATTCACACAATTTGTATATGAATTTATTACTTATGTTAAAAATATATACTAATTATTTATATTTCAACCTATTTTTAGATTATTTCGCCCCCCCCCTCTCTCTAGTATGTTTGCCGATTTGGTGGGGTCGGGAGGAGGCGATGGTATCAATCCCGCCCCCCCCCTATACTTTCGAGTGGGGGGGGGGCGGTCCAGTTTATTTGTAGAAATCACAGCCTGCTAACAAAATCAATTAAATATCTATATTCTTGTAACTTGTTATTAATATTTTAACCGATCTTTATATTATGTCGTTCCCTGTTTGCCGATTGGTGGTGGGGGGGGGGGACGAATACCTCTTCTGCCCTTCCCACCTAAACCCTTTGAGTGGGGGGGGCGGTCCGTTTTTATGGAGAAATCATAGTTTGTGAACAAAATTAGTTGAATTAATATATACATTTTATATTATGTCGCTCCCTTTCTGGTATTTTGGCCGATTCGGTGGGTTGAGGGGGGGGCGATTGCATGTACTGCCCTCCCCACTCTAGCCCTCTGAGTGCTGGGGGGGGGGCGGTCCTATTTTTGTGGAGAATCATAGTTTGTGAATAAAATTAGTTGAATATCTATATAATATAAACTACGTATTGATATGTGACCCATTGTAAATATGTCGTACCACACTCTAATCTCAAATTGTATCATTAGTAAATTTAAATGAAAAAGAGTTGTACCAGGTGGGAGGGGCTGTCACGAGTCGAGTCTGTGACCTATTTCGACCAATTTCTAGAAGCAAGTTCAAACCAGTGCAAGTGTCCAGCGTAAACAAGTTAATTTTAGATATCCAATTAAAGAAAGAGGTTAAGGGAAAAAATAGCACACGTCAGCTTCTAGAAGGTCAAAGTTACTAAAATAATTATCTGAGAAGGTTCCATGATTCTGGAACGTACGATCAAAGAAAGTATAAATAAGGGGAAAGTCAGTTAGACGGGGTCCTCGCATAGTAGTAATTCTTGTAGAGCGATGGTCCTCGCTCAGTCCTCGATTAGTAATAAGTTTTGTGATATTAGCGGGTCCATTAAGTAAAGTTTTAGTAGTTGAAGTTGAAGTTATACTAAGTGAAGTTTTATGTATCTTTAAGTTTTATTTATAAAGTGTCAAGTTGTTATTGAATTAAGAAGTTAATTTGATGTGAAAGTTGAAGAAGTTATTAAAGAAGTTTGAAGAAAATACAGAGAGATGTTTCTTTCTTCATTTCATTGAATTGTCAAGTATTGATAATATAATCCCCGGCAAGTGTGATCGTCACAGGGGCGATACATGCAATCGAATTTCCCCCATCGGACAAATCAATACTTTTTCTTTTTGTATTATAGTTAAGAAATTACAAAATTAAAAAAATCTGTCACTAATATAATTTATATATACTATAAATTAAATTCTTATATCGAGTCGCCCCATACCTATTCTTTAAAGCCAAACGCAAGCTTTAGCAGAAATTAGTAAAGGAGCGAGGATTAATCGTTTTCACTCTACCGCCATTCCCATTTCCAGAAAGAGTTTTTGTAATTTCACTTGAATTTGTCATAAGTATTTTAAGAAAGACTTTGCATTGGAAAAGTTAGAATTCAAACGAAATTTTTCAGTATAAGAGTCACGATTGAGATGAGTTCTAAACTCAAATAACGTTTTCATAGTCGCCTTTTCCTAACCTTTACTCAATCTGATATTTTTCTAGCTAAATAAATTTGGGACTATTACTCACAATTTATACTAGAGTATTTCTTGAATACTATTTATCGAATAAGTTTTTTTTCGGCGGCGATCCTCAAAGCAAAAATCTAAATACGTGGGGTATCCTATCTTTTCAAGGAACAAATCGGTTTTATTTTGCAATGTATTATGGACCTATAAATTCAAATTAGAATATTTTTCAAGTACAACATTATTCGAAAGGTCGTTTTTTAATAGTATGAATAATGAGCTTCAGGTCAGGAGAATGCGTTTCTGCAGTGAAGAATGCAAGAAAACGCTTTTGGCGTCGGGGCCTCGCCCCGAACTTCATTTATGGGTAATGAGTTGTAGATGTCAGGAGAATGCGTTTCTGCAATGAAGAATGCAAGAAAACGCTTTTGGCGTCGGGGCTTAGCCCCGAACTCCATAGATGAATAATGAGCTGTACTTGTCAGGAGAATGCGTTTCTGCATTGAAAAAAGCAAGAAAACGCTTTTGGCGTCGGGGCTTCGCCCCGAACTACATTGTGAAGAATGAGCTGTACTTGTCAGGAGAATGCGTATCTGCAGTCAAAAAAGCAAGAAAACGCTTATGGCGTCGGGGCTTCGCCCCGAACTCCATTGATGAATAATGAGCTGTACTTGTCAGGAGAATGCGTTTCTGCAGTGAAAAAAAGCAAGAAAACGCTTTTGGCGTCGGGGCTTCGCCCCGAACTACATTGTGAAGAATGAGCTGTACTTGTCAGCAGAATGAGTATCTGCAGTCAAAAAAGCAAGAAAACGGTTATGGCGTCGGGGCTTCGCCCCGAACTCCATAGATGAATAATGAGCTGTACTTGTCAGGAGAATGCGTTTCTGCAGTGAAAAAAAGCAAGAAAACGCTTTTGGCGTCGGGGCTTCGCCCCGAACTACATTGTGAAGAATGAGCTGTACTTGTCAGCAGAATGAGTATCTGCAGTCAAAAAAGCAAGAAAACGGTTATGGCGTCGGGGCTTCGCCCCGAACTCCATTGATGAATAATGAGCTGTACTTGTCAGGAGAATGCGTTTCTGCAGTGAAAAAAAGCAAGAAAACGCTTTTGGCGTCGGGGCTTCGCCCCGAACTACATTGTGAAGAATGAGCTGTACTTGTCAGCAGAATGAGTATCTGCAGTCAAAAAAGCAAGAAAACGGTTATGGCGTCGGGGCTTCGCCCCGAACTCCATTGATGAATAATGAGCTGTACTTGTCAGGAGAATGCGTTTCTGCAGTGAAAAAAAAGCAAGAAAACGCTTATGGCGTCGGGGCTTCGCCCCGAACTTCACCAGAGAACCTTACAGCGCTGCCCCAGTTGTTTTGTTTTTCGCCGAAGGTTGAGAAATGCTGCTTTTTTATTCTCATATGTGTGTGTGTGTGTGTGTGTGTGTGTGCGCGCGCACACTGTATGCATGTTTATGCGTAGGGTTAGGGTTTACTGGGCGTTAGGGTTAGGGTTTGGAAAAAAATCGCCCCCCCCACTCCAAAGTTCTGGATCCGCTAGTGGTCAGTGTAAGGCTAGTCGAGACTACGTGTAGTCGGTCATGACAAGACAACCAAGCGATAATGTTTGTTGTGTTGAGTGGTCTGGCGAGAAAATACACACTGCCGTGATTACTCAAGCATGTAAATCTACTTTTAATACGTATTTTTTCTTTGCTTACAAGATCCTAGATCTAACTGCATAGACCAAGATATATTTCTTTTACGAGAATGTAAACTTTGCTGTACGGTCTCCTGTTATACAATAAGTCAATAGATTAAAACACCTTTGTGACGTCACATAGAAATCCGGTGAAAGTCTGACTGTTTTGGATGCGCAGGAAGATTACGTCGGAAAAAACATCAATTACTAAGTTATTATTGCAAATAAAAAAAAAAGATATATATTCATTATCTGTAAATCAAAACACATATTATATAAAAAATTGTCAAAACCATCGGAGTTTCCCTTTAAATTAAATGTAAACTGTAGACGAGATTGAATCAAATTCAAGTTTCGCGTACATGCTATTTGATCTAAATGGTAAATTTTTAAAATGATTTTTCAATTCCAAAACATTTAATTGTTAAGAGTAGACCTTTGTAGGCTTATGGTCATCGTGGAATGCAATAAATTTGTTTTTGAAACCTATAATCAAACTGGCGAATATTTTTTTCATGGGTGTTGAGTTTATGGATTCGATTTATTAGGCCTACTATATTAAAGAATTATATATTTAATATTTGAGAACTTTAGAGTCTGCTATTAGTTCTACTAGCTTAAGGGATTTAGATCTTGGTTAGCATTCAAGTCAGTGTCGTCATTAAGCAACATCTTACAATCGCTCTTAACTATTGAATCAATAAGAACATCTGTTGACGCTTCGAGCATTAAATGACATCACGCATTAACCTATACACACACACACACACACACCACAATAAGTCTGTAATGACATGAAAACAGCTCTAAATAATCCTTTAATAACTCAATACAGTAAATTCTATGCCACGATGTTTAATGTGTAGCCTACGTGAAAGAACATTTTTTAGAGAAATTTTTTTTTTAAGTAAATATTTTTGCGTAACTTTAAAAGTGCAAATTTTTTTTTCCATTGAAAAAAAAATGTGGGTTTTTTTTTTATAAAGAAGTGAAAAAACAACAACAAAAGTTTTGACAATCTATGTATTTTAAAACATTTACGTGTAATGTTTTACCACTACCGAATAAAATAGCTATGCTCTTAAGCTGGTAGAACATAAACATATTAATGTTTATTGTTGAGCTATCAGCAATGATCATTCAATTTAGCGTCCTTAAGAGTGTTTATTTGTTTGTTTCTTGTACAATTTTTCATAATTTTTTTTTCGTTTCATTTTTTTTTTTTTTTTTACAATTTTCCAAAGTTTCTCCTATATCACCCCTACATTTGTCAATATCGCTTTCTCTTTTTTTTTTTTTTTTTTTTTTTTTTTTTACCATGGCATGTGGGCTAAATTTTAAAAGTTAATCGTTTAATTATTTTTTTTACAAAGCTTTATATCAACACGCTCTGTCTTTCTGGTACACACATTTTAAGCACGTTAGCTCTCCCACTTCCCATTCTCTTGCATAAGCTGTTTGTATTTTTGAAACTTTTTTAAACATCCTTTGCAGAAAAAGTAGCAGACGATCAGAAGCATTGACAACTTTTCGTTTTCTCAAAGACATAAAAGAAAGTTGTTGTTTTTTTTAATGCGACGTCTCTTCATTTTCTATTTCGTCACCTCCTTTAAATGATCTCAGATAATAAGATTTAAGTTTCATTTACTTTTTTTTTTTTTTATGAATCTTGAAATTGACATAGATTTAAACTGTAAGGGAGCGAATCAGTGCATGCAAAAGAAGTTTGCCCTTGGAACTCATCAAACTGCTATTCTGTACCCTGCTGACAAGCCGCAAGACATTGAGGTTTCGGAGTGGGTGTGGGTGGGAGGAGAGAAGAATCTATTTCTGACTACTCTGTCAATGGCCATTGTTTCGGCCTGACCTTGCTTTGAGATTAAAGACCTAGTGATGTTGAATGGCCGAAGCTGTGACAAAACTGATTTAGAATAAATGGGTGGAAATTGGTTTTCGGGTAATATGTACTGGATGACCTTATCTCTATAAACGTGAGACTTGATGTGGCGTTGTTTCTTTTAAGAATTGACATTTTTTTTATCACCTTCATCTATCTCTTAGTCCAGTGTTTCCCAAAGTGGGGTAAGAGTACGCCCAGGGGTACAAGAAGATTTTGGAGGGGTTACGCGTTGCACCTTATGAAATATGCAGATTTTGTTTTAAAATACCAATTTATTATATTTAGTTAATTAATTAAAATTATTTATTTCAAATTCATATTCTTTAACATCTTTTAATTTTATATTTGTACAAAATCATACTCGCTGTTATTTTTATTCTAAAATAGAAATGTTACTATGATGTTGTGAATGTGTTGTGAATTGCATGCGAAAACTAACCCTACTTAATAATTGTAAAAGATTTATATTTTTTTGATGTACCAATATCTATAAAAATGACAATAGACAGTTGCTTTAAAGTTTCGCTATGTAAAGTGGAAGGTCATTTATCACTTGTCCTGAAATATTCGTTTCATTTCCATATAAGTGGTTTTTAAAGGTCAGGATCGTCACGTATTATCACTCTCTAATGTTGTAAATTATTTATGAAGGGCCAAATTACGATATTGCGAATTTTGCAAATCTATGGCGTTTGTTAGATACCTTTACCTTTACCCTTTACCTATCCCTTAGTCTGTTGGACCGTTGGGGCACCAGGCAAGACTTGTCGACCGTCTTTCTCCATTCCTCTTTTTTACACAAAAAGTAAAAGTAGAAATTCATGACGAATTTTGACGTTGCCGGCTTTTATAAGTTCACACAACAGCAGAATATATCTTTAATGTTATGAAAACAGTATGCAAGAGAACAACATTGATTGGAATCGATGTGTTGGAAATAGCACAGATGCAGCAATGTTTATGGTAGGAATTAATGAAGGACTCGCTTCACGAGTTCAAAGTGTTGCCCTAAATGTCATACCCACACAATGATGCTTAGACAGCAAGTCAAATTCCATCGATTTATTGAAGGGTGTGGATGAAAGCATGGAAAACGTTTATTAATATAAAAACCTTCATTTGGATGCATGACTTTTTTTTGTTTGTTTGCAAGTCTGTGTATGTCGGTAGTCGTTACATATTCGTGTCCATACTGATGTTTCTTATCTTATGTAATACAGACGTTACTGCAAAAAGGAAGACGATTACATCCTACGCGTCATGCATATTAACCAATGACTTAGAATCTGCTAAGTCACTGGTCTTCTCCTGGCTAGCTCAGGCAACCCATTCCATTTTCTAATAGCACTAGGGAAGAAGGAGCATTTGTACAAATTTGTCCTAGAATATGGAACGAGGAATGTGCCTTTATCTTTGTGTCTTTCTGAGTGTTTTATTAAATGAAATGTTTGTTGGCGATCTCGAGGTAAAATTCTAAATCGATTATTGAACGCAGACATGAACTTCAATGTTTTCTCATCGATTGATATGAGTTGAGAAATTGTTTTGCATGACTGGAAATGGATTTCTTATTTAGACTATTTAGCAGAGTTATTCTTTAATTTAAACTGCCACAGTTTATCGCTACAAGGAGAAGAACAATTCATTGTTTTACGGTCAAGATAAAGCGAAAGCTGCCATTGCAAAACTAAATGGATTGAAAATGAAAGTAGACTCGTTTCCCTCTCTTCATGAGTTTAAAACAAATATTCAGTTACTAATGCTGATACTCTGAAACGCATAACTAAGCGTTTGGACTGTTCGCAAATGAGCTTGAAAAGAAACAACTATTTTTCTGATTGAAACAGATAATTTTGAATAGATAACATTAAACATTAACACAGCACTCAAGCCAGAAAGTTGAAAAAGTGTGTGTGTGTGGGGGGGGGGGCTAGGCTATGGCTATAGAATGTTGAACCCAACTGACCCCTTACCCGTCATCATGGCCTTAGTTATTTTGGAATGATTTATTTGTTATTGTTATTTCTATTTCTAATCTAATTTAATTATTTGTGTTTCTAATCTATTTTAGTTAATTAAATTAGACTTAGTTTATTATTGGAAAGGGAAAAAAAAGTACCGGTATATTTTCCCCTTTTAGTTTTACTGTCACGTGACCAGGTGACCTGGTCTTGAACGAGGCAGGATGACCTGGGTACTTTGGGGACAAAGTGGCAGTCGGCGTTTTTTTTTTTTTTTTAGAGCGGAGGGTCGCATTACCCGCTTCTTGTTTTCCTAATATTTTCAACTCAACTTCTACATTTAAGAATACACTATTTAAATCTAAAGTTTAAAGTCGTTTGGATATTTTAGTTTTGTTGTCAGTTTCATTGATGTATCTATATGTACAACGTTGTGGATGATTCTATATTGTTACGAATGAACAGTGACAGGTAGAGGTCACTATGTGTGACCCCGGCGAGATGACACAGCACCGAGTGTTATCTGGAATCTATGAGTGTAAACAAAGACAGGATGTGACGTGCCCTCACGTGTTGTTCCAGAGGATACTAGCAGTGTTTTTGCAACAATAGACAAGCGATTAGGGACTCTATTTAAACCAGAGAGTTGATATGAAAAGATTCAGTACAGTCGTCATTACTGTTGTCTACTGTGCGAGACAGTAGAAGAGAGTGGACTTGAGCCGTTACAGTCGATACAGTCGATGTAAGACGTATACGCTACATGTTACAGTGACGAATTGTTATAGTTATTATTCAATAAAGTTTTATAAAGCTGAAAGTTGAGTCGTCAAGTTCTTTGCAGTGTTTTTATTTGTGTGCCTACTAGTAGCCTACATTTAGCCAGAAGATCAGAAATACGTAACAATATTAATAAAGTTCTACGCTACTTGTTTTAATTATCATTCTGGTGTTCTGTGTTATATGTGTACGGGAGTAGAGCTAAATCGCGACAGGGCTAAAGCCACGAAAGATCAATACAGCGTGAACAGTCGGGCCTCCAGACATCGCCCTAGACAACGACCAGTTGAAGAAGGCGCCAGCACAAGGCTCGCGTCTTGTGACATACACATCAGTCCAAAGTTTGGGAAACACTGCCTATTGGACCGTTTAGTACCACACAAGATTTATCAACCATCTCCCTCCCTTCCTTCCTTTCTTTCCTTAGTCTTGGATAGAACCTCTTTCAGGTCCGTCCATTCTTTTATGTTGTCTTCCCATCTCTTTCTCTGTCTGACTCTTCCTCTTTTTCCTGGTGCTGTTCCCTGATATACTGCCTTTGCGAGCCCTGAATACCCTGTAATATAGCCATAGAGTTTGCGTTTTTTTTTTGGTCATTTGTTAGCAGCATATCTTTCAATACGGCAACACAAAAGAAGAAAATTAGAAAGGGAAATCTCATTGGAGCACGTCTTCCCATCCAGAACAAAATGTGAACTACTAAGAGTAACCAAAAAATAAAAATAAAGCAAATCAAAATTATGTATAGTAAACCAGTAATATACAGATTTGTTACTCAAAATATCTAGGTGTTTAAATGAAAAAGTTATCAAGGAATCACCATCTTGACGAGATGAAAAAATAAATGAAACAAAACATTAAGGATTATTTAAAGAAATTCTTACAAATCAAACAAGAACATAAAACTGCTATTTCACCTTGGTTAGGCCAATGTCACAACGTGCATCCCCACAAGAGAACATAAAGAAACTAGAGCAGACGCAGAATAGAGCCGTGAGATTTATAACAAATACTCACATTTGATTTATTTGATTAGATCATGGAACAATAATAATGGCAATGTTTCTTCGATTCCGAAAATTAAGACTGAGTGCGCGAACCCAGTTGCGACCTGCATACTTTCCCTCATTTCATACAGACAAAGCCATTGTCCGCTGGCGGTCTTCTGCGCCTGTCTTCAATAATGGCTTTTCTTTGAGTCTCAAATGTTTGTCTCGCAGCTTTTGTGAGAGCTCTCCAACTGTCTCCCTGTCTCTCAGAGGCCATCTTCTGCCAGCTACTTTGCTATATGCCAGTGAGGACGAAAGGGCGCCGGAGTTGATCTTTATAGCGCTTATGGGGGGCATCTCTGTTAGCCATCCTCCTCCAAGCTCGCCAAAGAAGGTAGCCTTTGGCATGCGGTCGTCTCCCATGCGGGATAAGTGTCCGACCTAACGCAGCTGTCGAATGGTAATTAGTGTTTCTATATTGTCCACACCGGCCTCCAGCAGAACATAGTTATTTGTAATGTGGTCTTGTCAGTGTATGTCATTCATGGGGCGAACTATTCTTGTATAAAAGAAAAATGATTACGTGGCACTATCACTAACTTTAGAGACGCTTCAGGACAGAAGACTAAAAAGTAAAGTAGCAATAATCCATAACACACTGAAATCATAACCATGAGCATAACTTATAAATAGAATAACAAGCAAAATATTTTGAAAACCTTTTTTTAATAAGTTTATCTAAGGGGAAGAACTCCGCACTCACAACTATTACTCTCAAGAATGTTGAAGTTATTTCCCCTATTTGATATTAAAACAAAATAATTAATTACCAAGAGTAATTTTTTATTTTTTTTTTAGTTTACATATTTTTATTTTGTTATGTAAATAAATGTTTAAAGTTTCAACTTGATCCGAGAATGGGTGTGGGAGAAATAACGTGTAAGTGACGTGGTTTTAAACTTTTATCAAAGTTTTAGTATTACAAACTCATTTACATGCAGGGCCGGATTTAAGGGAGATCAACCAGAGCCTCCATAAGAAAGGGGCTTTCACAAAAAGAGATCAAAATGTATCCCAATTTTGTCAAAACTTTTTTTTTTTTTTTTTCAAATTTTTTTTTTTTTTTTCGCATTTTTAAGACAGGCAAAAAATGTTGTGATTAAAAAGTGTACACTTATAGCATGCTTGGAATAAGTTAATACAGCTCCGGATTTACGACAGTGTGTCTGTCAAGGCCCTTATAATTGCTACATCTCCAATAGTATTTCCACTCTCTAGTATAGATCTAAAAAATTGTTTAAAATTATCTATCAGACACTATTTTAAAAAAAAAAAGCTGACTAACACTTTAATTCCCTTTAAGCATGATGTCGCCCCCCCCCCCCCCTCTTTTTTTTTCTTTGAGAGAAGGGAACGCGACCCACAGTTTGAGAACGTTAGAGTAGGCCTAACAGAGTTTTATTAGATTTCAGATCTGTATATATGTAAAGAGTGTTTATTCCCAGCGTATTTGGTATGTTTTGGTATTTAGATGTAGACTATAGATATCAAAGTGTATTGTTTCCGGCGTTACAAAAAATCGCCGTTTGCTTTTTTTTTCTTACACTTAGTCTACAGATCTATCTAGATCTAGATTCTAGAGACGTCATCCCAAGGTAGACTCAAATCTATAGTTACATTAGTTACAGCTAGTTTAACCGCGCTCTAGATGATACCAGATCTCTAAAACTATGATAGATATCTACACTTTACTCTGGATCTAGATTGACTAGATGATACTAAATTTTTTATTTTATACTACAATACTAGTTCTAGATCTAGATTACATTTTACATCAATCATCTACCTCTAGAGGCTCTAGCTCTACTCACTCTATGTCCTATGACTATCACTAGACTATGTCTATGATCTATCTTTCGACATTCATCATCATTGTTTTGTCATTCATTAATACTAGACTCTAGTATTACTCTATCAACTAATCAAGGCTATCTCAATAGTCTAGGCAGTCTAGGGGCAGTAATCGAACAATTCAACAAAAAAAATGTTTTATATTATGCTTTTTCTTAATGCAAAAACAATACAATGTTTTCTACCTAACACCATCATGAAATAAGAAAAACATTTTTTTTTTAAATACTCTAGAAAAGAAAAAAAAAAGCTTATAGATCTAGATAATTTTTTTTTGTATCAATTAGTTTGGATCAGTCATGTTATTCAATTTAATAGATCTAGTTCTAGACAGTGGCATAGCTAGGTTAGGGGAGAGGGGGATCTAAATTTGAAATCGGATCCTCCCTCTACTGCCCCTAGGATGTCCTGGTCCCCACTCGAAGAAGGGGCCCCCAGATGAGTGTCCGAAATTTGTTTTTATATTAAATATCACACCATTATCTCATGTCGTGATATTGAATATCTAAAGAGCTCAAGCCCCCCCCCCACCCCCTGAATCCCTAGCTACGTCTCTGGTTTTAGATCTAGACCAGCATCAATAAAACTGTGTGGTTATAATTATTTTACCAATTGGCGGAAAACAGATTCTCTATTGAAAATGCATTTTTCGAGTTCAATATTCATTATCTCTGAATATAGACCATCTGTGGTATATTTGCTTTTACTGATGGATAGATCTATGTTTCTGGAAGCTTCATTAGCAAAATTTTTTTGAAATTCGTTTTTATATGGAATTTGTGCATTTGTGAATATCATGAAGTATTGCCAAAAAGACAGACAACATTTACTTCTGGATTTATGTGATCCCATTTCAAAAGGTAAGAAACATATTTTAGAAATATAACTCATGTATAAAATACATACTTAGTATTTAAAAATGATTGTTATACACCATAAAGAAAAAAAAAAGTAAATAAAATGCTTCTTTTGTCTTAAATTTGAAAAAAAATAGCCTCGATGCAATTTTTGAAGTTGTGATGTCGCCAAACAATGTGTACATTTTTTTTTTAATATAAATTACATTTTGCAGATTTTCGTTTCAAAACACTTATTTTTGTATTTCTATCATCATAATTAATTATTTTTTTTATTTTTTGGCTATTTAAAATAAAAAAATATTTATAAAATCTCGTTTTTTTTAACACCAATCAGAATGGAGGTCGCCGGAATTGACTTCATGACCTCCCGTTCAAAGTGCTTTTTTTTTTTGTCATTCGCTCAGAAATATTCGAAGCGATAATTCTAGCAAAGGTAATTATAGACAGAATCTATTACAGATAATTCAGTTCATAATATCAACTGCTTAGTTAATTATTCTGCTTTAATAATAGGATGTCGTTTTCTTCAATAATTAACTTCAAGGACGGGAACACGGGTATCTATCTTTAGCCAGGCGCGCGCGATAAAAACAAACAAACACACGTTTTGACTTAGTCAACCCCTGAAGGCGCACCTCTGAATTGAGATCTTAGTCTGTAAAAGCTAAAAACCTATAATTTTTAAATTAATATCGACTACTACGGCAATTATTTTACTTTAATATTGGTGCAATGCATGCGTCATAAAATCGGCCCGGCAATGCGATGTTTCAGCGCGAGGGGGGGGGGGCACATTTTGAACTTAGATTTTAGATCTAAATTAATCTATCTCTAGATCTATAATAGTTTCTACAGATCTATATCTATAAAGACTAGATCTTAACCATATTTTAAAATCAATCTAGCGAAATGCTTTTAGATTAGTTAGACATAGATCGATCTCTAGGTCTAGGACTAGATCTAGGTCACTGGACTTAGACTCTGAGATTAGATTAGTCTAGATCTAGTCATTAGAGTTAATAAGCGTGAAATTATTTAAATATTTACTGATCTAGATCTAAATTCTCTTATCAGGATAGATTAGATCTAGAACTAGATGATTTAGATCTATATTTATATATAGATCTAGTCATTTCTAGTACTAGTAGATAGTCAAGTAGCGATGTACACACGTGGATCAAGAATCAAGACCGTAGTCGTAGTGATCTATCATGATCTAGTCTAAGTCTAAATGTAGACTCTAGGTCTTAGATCTATATAATTTATATAGCCTTATATCTACGTCTAAATATAATTCATAGTAAGACTTAGGACTAGATTTTAACATGGAAAAAAATCTGAGATCTAAATCTACTATCTAGATCTAGTCATTTCTAGATCTAGTAACTAGTACTACTAGTAGATAGTCAATTAGCGATGTACACGTGTGGATCTAGGAATCTAAATGTAGATTAGATCTAAGATTTTATATATCTAAATCTAATTCATAGGATCTTATAAACTCAGTAGGGTTAAATTAGATCTGATCTCTAGATCTACATCTTAAATTACTTAAAGTTAAAGTGGAAAAAATCTAGATCTAGTCAATTATAAACAAGAGTAGGAGAGAAGAGATTCAATAGACATAGTGACATAGTTAAAAATAACAACAAACACATATTAACCAAATTATAAAAGTTGTTTTTATTTCTTTTCTCAGCAACAGTTACTACAGATACAAAGATTGAGATTATTTGAGATAGTAAACAGAATAGTCAATAGATATAGATCATGCACCATGCAAGTTAAGCTTTATTAGGTCTAACTCTAAGTAGAGTACTCTAGACTTAGATCTAAAAAGTGATCAAGAACTAGAATAGATCTAAATCTTGATAATATTTCATTTAATATTAGATCTTTTCTAGTCTAAAATTATACATATCTATAACCTTTATCTAAAATTGATATAAATAGTATCATGTTAAAACATGAAGATAAGAGAAAAAAAAAAGACTTTTTATTGGTAGCGTGGGCCGAAGAGGGGGCTTATTTATTAATTATAAATACTTTTTAAGGTTGTTGTTTTTTTTTTTCAAATGTTCTATAAATATACTTTACTTTGTGACATAGTTTTAAGAAAATAATATTGTGAATTTGTGAAATTCATGGATTATTGGACATATCTTCTGTGAATTATGGATTTTTCATTATTAGGGGTAAGTGTGTTTGATCTCATTTTTTTATGTTAAATACTTGTCTGATGATAATGAATTTACTTTTTTTGGATTCCTCTCTTCTTGGGCATTAAAATTGATACATAATATGTCTAAACTGATTATGTTTTTGTTATTTAGGATAATGATAAAGTATAATTTGCAACCTAATTTTTTTTACGGAGGGGAAGGGGTCTGGGGTGGCTCAATTAATTTGCATAAATGACTTAAAAAACTTGTTTTTATATTTTTTTCAAATGTTCTATAAATATACTTTACTTTGGGATATATTTTTCTATAAATAATATTGTGAATTTGTGAAATTCATGGATTATGGGACATATCTTCTGTGAGTGATGAATTTTTCATTATTAGGGGTAAGTGTGTTTGACCTCATTTTTTCAAGTTAAATAATTGTCTGTTGCTTCTGATTTTATTTTTTTTGAATTCCTCTATTCTTGGGCAATAAATTTGATATATAATATGTCAATAAAAGTAATTTTGAAATTGGTCAAAAAAATGGTCCTTAAAGTAGAATGTTGAGAGCTCAATCTGTTTTCCGCCAATTGTTTTTGGTTAGCGCTGTTTCCTGTTTTAGCTTTCTCAATACGCTATATAATCCTATCAATTGTCTGGACCAGTTAGGAAAGTGAGGGGGGGGGGGAGAAAGAAAGGGTAATCTGGATGAATTTTACATTAATCTGGTTTTTAAAGCATTTACGAATAAAAAGGTACTGACCCAAATTCGAACTCTTGCTCACCCCTCCTCAAGCCGGCAAACTAACCACTATTCTAGTAAGGTTCTTGTGACAACAGAAGATTGTATAGTTATGTATTATGGTTTCAAACTTACTTTAAAGCTGCGACCTATATAGGGGGCTGGCTAACTCAGCTTGTACCACCACTTCTGTCAAGTACAATTTCTTTCCCTTCTTCAAGATAGAAAACAAAGTAATTAATAATTGGTTAATTTTTGTTATTGATTCTTGTGTTGTCGGGTAAAAGAAATAATTGTGTGAAAATTCAGCTTGATCCGAGATTGGGTGTCTGAAAAATAATGTGTACAAACATTTTACCAGACAGTGATAGGATCTAGTTAAATTTTTAAAAATAAAATTAAACTAGATTCTACGGTAGGTCAATTTTAGCCTAGGATGTAGATCTAATTAATCAATAATCAAATAAAGATCAATTCTGAAAGAACTTTGCAAACATGTAAAACATAACAGCCTACATTTACCATAAATTTAACATTTCATTTTCTGTTTGATAGGTTAAATTTAAACGTCTTTGACAAGTAGATAATCATTATGCCTCTGCAAGATCCTTGCCAAAAGTTTGCATGTGATTTGCAATCTTGCCTCAGGGGTAAGTCTGCTAATCAAGAATGTAATTAACTTAGAGATGATAAGCATTAGAAAGGGAAAGTTTTCCTTAGAGGCCTATACCTTTATGGCCTCCATCAGTAGCAAAGTGACTATGGATTATCTATCTCAAAGATAAGAGATGAAAGCCTGTGCAATATTTGACAGCAGTTCCTCTATACAGCCAGCACAATCATCAACTACACTTATTCTCTTCCACAAAATATTAGAGCATGGTGGACATTGGTACATAATAAAATCCTGGAGAATTTCTTTCTGGGATTTTGACTCAGCATTCTATCCAAGCTATGTTTACAACTCTGCCATACTGACTGACTAAAAATATTGATGCAGCTTGTGGTAAAATATTGAATTTCAATGACAACAATAATAAAGATGAATTTATAATTATGTGGCCTTGTTTGAAAGCTGGGAATGATTTCAAGCGTTTCTGTGGCCACACATTCTGCTCTCCATTATACTAAGTAAACCAACACAACACATTGCATAGACATTTACTGCAGCTTGCAAACTGATTTTAAAAAACCTATGAAGATAGTCTGAAAACTATAAAGAATGCTTATATCTGCATAGTATTTTTTTTTTCTTTCTTGACTGCAATATATGTGAAATAAGTAAAGTACCCTTTTCAAAACATGGGATTCATGGGACAGATGATGACTGGTCATGTGGTGTATGTGCTCTGGCCTCCCCCTCCCTCCCTTTTGCTGGAAGTTTGTGCTACGATATGATAATCTTCAGTTGTGAAAGAACATCTAACATACAAAAAATGATGATGTAAAGGCCATCTGTTTCTACAGCCAATAGCTAACTAGAGTATCATGTGGCCTGCACAATGGCCAACTAATTTCAGGCAACCATTAGAGTAGGGTGGACTAAATGTGTCCTAAAAATGTAGAAATTCAAACTCCCAGTTTTCATAAGCATTCAAACCTGAGACTCCTTAGTACACATGATAAGTGCTTAACCACTCAGCCACTTCAACTTTTCAAATTAGTATTTTTAAGGTCTTTATCTCTACAATAGTTCTTTACAAAGGTGATGGTATCATCATTAGATGAAAATCTCTGAGTCCAACTTTGATGAAATACTATTTTGATGGTTGGAGAGGTGGGAACTTTGCAGGGAAGAGTACAATGAAACAGAGATTATGTAAAGTAATACAAAATTAGTTTAAATGCAAAAACTCCAGGTTTCATTTTAGGCTGCAGTCTTTTCAGACCACCCTCATTTATACTAACTCATTTCTTTATCTCATTCTTTTAATAATACTTTATAAAAAATGTTTTGAAATATTTAAAATTTTAAAAAATAATTTTTCCCCCTATAGTGAATGATTACCAAGAATGGAAGTGTCAACATGTTATACAAGCCCTGTACGACTGCTGTTCCAATTGTGGCAAAGGAAACTCAGTTGTGTGCTCAGGTATAAACTGCAATTCTAATCCTATTGCTCAGAATACATCACTTAGGTATTCAGAGGGTAAAATACTTCCCGATGAGCCAACCTTCTTAGCTAATACTCCAACCATTCTTTCCTTGGAATCCATGAAGCCTGAAAATATCAATCCTGAATCAGTTGACGAATTTGTGGATAATATGCCAACAGTTCTTCAGCCTTCCATTCAAGCCATTGAAATTAGTAAGACAGACACTGACAAAAAAACTAAAAAGTCCAATAAGTTGAATGTTAAAAAATTTTAAACTGAAAACTAAAAAAAAACAAACAACAACAGCAAAACAATTTCAATTATGTTAAACAAAAGTTAAATTTCAATCTTTCTAGTGAATATATTTTTTATTCAAAGCTTCACACGTTTAAATAGTTCTGTTCTACATGTTTTGAACGTTCAAAACATTTGATTTTGTTATAATGTTTATTTTTTTAACAGTTCTTTTTGATGTGTGAAAGCTTAGTTCTTCTATACAATAGATACACAGAATATTCAGCCATTGCTAATATTTCATTCTGCATTTAGCATTAGCAGAACTTGTATATTAACACTTGCTTTGTGGTCATGTTTTCCACACTTAGAAGAACATAGACACTTTATATTGAAATGTGTTGTAAAGATTTTTTCAGGCATACGTTCACTAGTTAAAGTAGCTACTATTGTAGATGCACTAAAACAGAACATTACTATCTTTAATGAGATTGTTTCAAAATACTTTATACTCTAAATGAAAACAGTGTTAATAACTAGATGCAGGGCTAATTGTTTCAGAAAAGCAATAGTCCTTTAAATTCCTTACTATGGCTCCTCACCTAACCAAAGCATTGGTTTTGTTTTTCAACATACTTAGTTTTTTTTAGAAGTATGACTTTATTGCCTGTAATTTACTGTTGTCATATTGAATATATAATCTAGTCCATCATTGAAACTTACTAGCAGCTTAAGAGATTGATATTAGTAATTAATTTCAGGCTTTGTATTTTTCATTTTTTATCTTTATAGATATGATGAGAGGCCTTATTTGTAAATCTAGAGCAATAATTTATGACATGAGAATTGTTATTACTTCTTATGTGACACATGACAGGAGCCATGATGAGTTACCTTAAGTAAACCTAGGGCAAGATATATGACATGAAAATTGCCACTACTCTTTGATTTTGTCAAATGACAGTAGCCATAATTGTGACAGAGAGTGTCTTGCATACCAGTTGTTTATTTCCATTCTTTTGATGATGTTTTGACTTCCCCATCTTACATTCTTAAGATCATGACTAGATTGACCTAGAAACATGGGTAGACATAATCATCTTCTTTGTTGAAGTAACGTCTTTATTTCAGAAGAAGATAAGAAGTTGAAACGTTTTCTGTCTCTCTTCCTCCTAATGTCCAAGCATAAGCATTTATTATTTTTGTTTTTATTTTAAAAATGTACGTGTTACTATACTAATATCTGTGATTGCTTATTATTTGATGTTGTACAAGAAGTTGTGGGCAAATTAAAAAAAAAAATACTCCCAATGTATTAATTAAAAATATTAATGTATACAATTTTTATTTATATTGTGTCTGTTTTAAAGATGCTTATGTTTTAAAATATGCCTACTGATAGAGTGACGAGAATAAAATAAATAATTTTTTTATACCACATTTTTTAACTGTCTCCACTGCTTGTAAAAAAAAAAAAGACCTTACGTTTTTGAGGCCTTCTCTATTTTCTTTGTTTGATTGTGTAGCACTACCTTGTTTTCTTCTCGTTTGGTACTGTGATGCTATGTCATTTCACTTATATTAAGACAGAATTGGTAGTTCTGTGCTGTGTAAACAGTGACTGCGATTCATGCCTTCATTAGTTTTAGTCCTCCTGTAATACAGTTGGAAAGGTTCAGGTCTGTTAAAGAATAATTGCTTTTGGTTAGATTAAACCTAAATGTATCAAATGCCCAAGGACCTGGAAGAATTTTTGACCAAGTGGTTCAGTGTTTGGCTTCTAAACAAAAAGATCTTGAGCTTGAACATTAGAATGTCCAGAAGTTTCAAGCCCATCCGCAAATTTCTGAACCTGATTCAGTTTTCTAAAAATAAAGACCCAACATTTTTAATGTGAATATGTAATAGATTTTTAAAAATCTAGACCATGATAGCATTCTACTTATATCAACATCTTTGAGCAGTGAAAGAGATACAGACTTTTATTCTTAAAGCAACTAAATCAAAACTTTATTACAAAAGTGGCTAACAGTTGTTGAAAGTTTACATTGTGTTGTGGTATGTAAATGATGACTGTCTAAATAAAAAAGTTTTTATCTTGATAGCTTTTTTTATTTCATGAAGTTTAAATTCCAAGATATAGTTTTGTATTCCATTATGTTGAAATTTTTCTAATTTTCATGTTAATTTAAAAAGTATGTTTTAAGTTTGACATTTAAGCTTCCTTCAATTACATTTTCAATTCTGTTGATTTGATTAATTTGGTATTTTCAAACTGTTATCACAATCCAATTCATGTTATTTTTTGCACTAGATTTTAATATAAAATCTTGATAAATGGATAATTTAATTAGCAATATTTTAAAAAGTAATTTGGATTTGGATAACATATTAAAGCAATGCAGTTATAGTGTTAACTAATGTTCACATTTTACCTTCATTTTGTTAAAATTACCATGCATTTTAATATACAGAGGCTACGCACGTGTATTTGACCAGTATTAAATTACTCTCCAGTAATTAATTAAATTAAGACCAGTAAACAAAATCTTTTTAATTTCAAATGAACGAAGTTATTCATGACGTGTTTGTGTTCTTCTGATGAAAAGAATATGTACATTTCCATATAAAAAATCATTCATTTGTGAGAGGTGGGGGGATCAATTTGATATGTATTTCACATTAGTCTTCAATTGCTATCATTGTTTCACCTTTGGTTGATATTATCATTTGTTATTTATAGTTTCCAATTGCCATTTTCTCTCTTTTTTTTTTTTTTAAATTGCAAACAATGCTAACTCAACAAGTTGTTATTCTTTCAGTTTATAGTTCTTAATATTTTTTGATGATCTATAGCATAACGTATAAATTACATTTACTTTAATCCATGAAGGTAGAATAGTACTTTGGTAACTGTGTGAATTTTTATCTACCAAACAAATAAAAAAATATTAATACAAACATGTAAAAGAATGCTCCTAAACAGACTTCATTATGCAGGTATTCTGGTTCAACAAGTACACTAGTTGCATACAATGACAATGTAGCAAGGTTCTAATAAACAGCTGACCAACTAAAACTGTATCTAAAATGTTACTAAGCAATATGCCTCGAAAATTAAGGGAAAAAAAAGATATTTTCTTATGAAACATACAATTGAATTCTATTTGTAATTGTAGGCGCTTAGGTCATCAATGTGAGACACAAAATTAAAGCATGAAATGAATTAAAATTAAAGTCTGTTTATTCACGTCTTCATGGATTTAAACATAATCAATAAGTAAAGAAACCAAAAAGTGTTAAGCCATTCAGTATTAAAACAAACTCAATGATGAGCATGTGCATCCAAGTCAGTTGTTAAAAATACATTTAATCACACTAGAGACATGCAACACGTGTTCAATGCTAAAGCTATATGTCTTTCACTAAACTAGATGGCCAACACAGCAACTCACAAGTTACATTCAAGTATGAAGCATAAGATGGTTTTAAACAAAAAAAAAATTATAGTTCTTTTCTTGTTTATAATTTCATTAATTTAAATATTTTAACTAACAGAACTTGTCAAATTTTATTGTTTATTACAAAGGGCTTGAAAATTGTGTTTTTAATTAAGATTTTTAGCATTAAATGAATTACATCCACATATGTTTAAGTTACATTGTTCTATGAAATGAACTGTATATGATTTGACTGAATTGAATTCATTCAGTTTTATTTACACCAAGAAAATTGTTACAGCTTCTTGAAATATGTAAAAAAAAAATATTTTTTGGCCAATTTTGTAATTACATTATTTCACAAAATAGTTCATGCATACAGGTATTTGGCAATGCAAGAAATGCTTAATAAATAATAACAATATATTGTTTCTAAATTAAAGTTACAATATTAGTTACCCATAATTAAAATTATTAGATCTTTGGATATTTTATGTAATACAATGTATTAAGTAATTTAACATTTTATTTTCAACACTTGTTTCTAAGAGTCAATGTAATTGTTTTTCATTATTTAAGTTTCATTGTCATTTATTTTTTTAATAGTCTGAACAAGTTGACTGTCAGTTGACTTTTTTTATAAAAAAAATAACATGCATTTAGAAAATAGCAACAGAGTAATATTTGGTCATAACCATTGAAAAAAGTTTAAGACATGAGTTCTAGCACCCATAAAGATTCTGTGCTGTGTTAAGTTAGGACTGTAAGATCCATTTAGTCAGATCCATTTAACCACAACCTATTCTTTTTTTTTTTCTGACAGGAACATCTACATCTAAGGATCTCCCGTCTGCTGGCAAGCTCCAGGCTTGATGAATAAATAACAAACGTCTCACTGTGTAGCTGATCAGAAGAGAAATCGTCTGTACAAGAGGAATGAAATGCATTCTGTTGCTGTTTCTCTACATAGTTTAGCCTGCATCAATAAGCCTGCACAATCTGGTTAATGGGTATTTAACATCTGGCGGTTAGAAAGTCCCAAGGCTGTTGAGAATATGGGCTTAGGATAAGCTGATGGTGTGAAGACCAATGTTGCTTATGTCCTTATATGCCCAGACCAGACAGTAATGTCTCAGCAACTGATCCAGTAGTTCTCTTTCATCCAACAACTCCAACCTTTCCATTCTGGAAATAAATTGAAAAAAAAAATGTTCGTATTACTTATAAATACTTCATAGATATGTTTAAAAGAATTATTTATAAAAATTTGTGTTTCCTATTTGGAAACGGAAACCTCAATCTTGTATAGTTATCTAAAAGATTCAAAACAATACAAATAGTGATGAGAATTTTTTTGTCATTTTATTGTATTTTTAAAAATTTTCTACAAACTCACTCTGGTACAATTTTTGTACAAGTTTTTTTCTCCCATACCAAATCTCATATCAAGATGAAATTTTGAATCAATAAAATTAACCAATTAATTATATTTATTTGTTTGGTATCAAACAAAGGAGAGAAATTGTACTTGATAAATGCAGTATAAATTTGAATTATTCCCCTTTTTATTTGTAGA
This sequence comes from Biomphalaria glabrata, assembly GCF_947242115.1. Taxonomy (NCBI): domain Eukaryota; kingdom Metazoa; phylum Mollusca; class Gastropoda; family Planorbidae; genus Biomphalaria; species Biomphalaria glabrata. The sequence goes on from NC_074725.1 coordinate 5,031,990, forward strand.
AAAAAATCAGGCCTTCCAGTAAAAGTTTGAAACTAACAATAGATAGCTATGAAATCTATTTTCATATTCACTGGCACAGTGGTTAGAGTATAGTGGTTAGAGTGTTCGCTTGAGTTCAAATTCAAGTTGTACAACTTTTTTGAAAAATTAAAATACATTTAAAAACTATGATGGTAACCTTCACCCAGGTACCCCCTTCTTTCAATTCACCCTTCCCAACTGGCCCAGATGAGTGATAGGATGATAGCACTTAGAAAAGCAAAAAAGCATGAAATTGCACAAAACCTGTTCAAAATTTTGTTCAATTGAGAATTGTATTTTAATTATTTATTTTTTTGCACAATATTAATAAATGTTCAATACAATATTTACAATAAAATATAGAGATACCGGTATGACAGTTTGCTGCATACTGGTTTATAAAATATTTAGGTAAGCTTTGGTAAATAAAAAAGATTTTTACAAATAAAATGTAGCTGCAAAACTTGCATATGTAATAGACAATTATGAACATTTAATTAAATTATGGTGACCTCAGATGAAGTCCATTAAAGGTAGGTGCAGCTGATCACCTCTACCTCACCACAGAGCTTTTAAGTGGGAGCTATTTACCATTTCCCGATTGTATTGTCGCGCCACCTATTTCTGATGATGGCCTCCATGTGAAGCTACTTTTTTTATCTAGGGCCTTTACTAGGGTCATTAATCTTAATTCCCACCCTGATACTTGTATACCAGCTCTTTGAATGCATCCAGGCTTCCTGAATAATTTGCTGGGAACCACTTTCCCTACCCATTGTTTTGATATCTGCTATCACTAAAGGATGTTTCCTCCAAGGGCATAACAAATTATGGTGACCATCCTCTCTTGTCAAAATCATAATCAGAATTTAACTTAAAACTGAAATTTAAAAAACTACCAAGCCATGTAAAAATAAAATGTTTGAAAAGTACCGGTTTATAAACCAATATGAAAGTTTAGCCAGAAAGAATCATTTTGAGTAAGCTAAAAAATTTTTTTTAAAAATCGAATTAAGATTGTCAGAGCAAATCAAAGCACTTGGTGCATGAGCCAAATGATCCTGAGTTAGAATCACTATGAACCTTTAGAAGATACATTCCTAGATTCACCAAGCTCTAATAGGTTCTGGTATGAAAAAACTAAAGATAGATTTTTATAAACTACTGGGCTATCTATCAAGGGAGTTTGACACTCAACTCGAGCAGAGTTGTGTTTACTGATAGCCTAAAGGCAGAAAGGAAAACCTTCTCCCTGGTATCACCTACCCACACACACACCTTGCTCCACAAGAGAGATTGGACCATGGTGCAATGCTGTAAGCATGAAAGCTGCACTGTATAAAAGCAATTAAAAAAAAAAGTAAATGGCTTTTATTGTGTGAACTAGATATCCTGGGTGTATTTAAAAATCAAAAACATGATCTGGTGCAAAGAAAAAGTTTTAGGAAGCAAAAAAAATAATAAAAATATCGTGAACAACCTGTGAACATCTTCTTGAGGTATATATCTGTAGACGACTGACATGTCTAGAGCATCACCACCAGTCCACCCATTGTTTAGAAACCTTTGAAATCAGAATAGTGTATTTTTTATTCTTCAATTGAACATATTGTTAACCATTTTAAAGTAAATAACAGTTTAAATAGTGTAAATTAAAGTAATAATTGAAGACAGCTTACCGATTCATCTGAGTTGTTAAACTTGAACAGGCTGAGACACCACTTAATACACAGTCGCGGGCTTTCAGGTTTTCAATCATTACTTGACCAAAGGCATCAGTCATGTTTACCTTTCAAAAAAAAAAAAAAAAAAGATGAGCACTAATTAAATGACTCAAAATGTTGAGACAGTATAGTGAGATGCCAAAAATAGACCCCTAAGTTCATCGTATGATTAATGTTTATACATTTGTTTACACATCCTTGAAAACTACACTACTACTTATTTTACCTACTAATGTCAGAAAAAAATCAAATCATCTTTACAGTCATACAAAAATATCATAACATTTTTTATGTTTTATTACTTTTTGGTCAGATACCACTCTCCATTCCCACATATCTGCCCTGATTCAAAAACAAAACCTAATAAAATACTCAGAAAGACACAAAGATAAAGGCACATTTCTTATTCTATATGCTAGGACAAACTCATACAAGTGCTTTTTTTTCCCCCCTAGTGCTGTTTGAGCATTAAATGGCTTGCATGAATTAGCCAGGAAAGCCAACGACTTAGCAAGAGTTTAAGTCTCTGATTAACATGCATGACTATACAGACACATAAAATTCTTAGGGCGTAATTATCTTCAGTTTTGAAGTAACGTCTGTAATTTATAAGATATTACAGAATTTTTAAATCACTAGAACAATAAGGGACCTTAAATAAAGCTAGCTAAGTATCATTGTTAAAAGTTTAACAATGACTTTTGTTATCTGTTTCCATGCCAATTATAGTTCATTTTGTACAGTTCACTTCACATTTTAGTTTTTTTTTTTTTTTAACTTTTAATGAGATAATTAGTATGCTTACAAACCTGTTCGTAATTGATAAAAAACGAAGTGGGAAAACTGTCAGCGATCCACTTGATCAATTTCTCTGTGGTATCAACCTCAATGTACACAAGAACACACTCGGAGAGAAACAGCGTAGGAAGAGCTCGGTCAATGCCAGAAGCTGAGAGTTTAGACTCTAGAGCACCAATGTTGCGTAGATTTGCAGAAACTAAATGGTAGTTTGCAGAATGAAGCTCTGCTTTATTCATCATTATGTCACTATCTGATTGGAAGATTTAGGTTAAATGGTCTAATTAAGTCATTCTTAATGGTAAGTGAAAGTATAACAACTTATATGAGGGTATCAAAATTTGAAAGATATAAAAGGGGGAATCACTGAGGTGGTATTGTGTTTATTATTATATGGGACTAAACAGTAATTAGACCTACAATTACTAGAAAGACATGGATTAAAAAAAAACAATTATAATGTCTTACTATGGATTTTGTTTAGAATAGCAAAAGTATAAATTAACTATTCTATTACAATTACTAAAATACAACTTAAGTATGAGTTTTTTATAAATTGAAAAAATAAATAGCAATACATATATATACAAAATCCCTTTGTAAAAACTAAAATTATATCCACAAAAGGGAAAGGACTGTTGAATCCCTGCTATATCACTCAATATTGCTAGTTTTATCTCCCTTGTAAATAAAACAAAATTTATTAATTATGACTAATAGGATATTTTTTTTAATTGAATCATAAGTTGTTATTGACAATGAATAATTGTGCAAAATTTCAACTTGATCTGAGAATGGGAAGAACAAAAAAGTGTAAGAGAATCCACCCAGACAGAGTGACAATTAAAAACTACATATATACCTTTGTTATTTAAAGCTATAAAATATAATTATTACTTATAGTTTGTTCCAGTAAACCCCTATTTATAAGTACACACCTGTTTCAGAAACACTGCAATACACGTGTACACTAGTTATTCATATTAAATATATACAAAAGTACAGCACAGACGCAACAACTATTGGTGAAGCTTCAAGATAAAAAAGTAATCTTACAGTAAAAAAAAAAATTTAAGTGGCTGCCAATTACCTTCTCCTGAAAGAGCTTGAAGAAGTTGCTGCTTGGACTTAATAAAGTGACATTTTCGAGTTGTCACCTGCTCAAAATCAATCTCTACAAAACTCTTTGGGACAAGGCCTGCTTGATGAAGTTTCCAAAACAAAGTGTCAAATCCAGCTCCAAGGTTGACTACTTGACTATTACATTGTGTCAACTGAAATGATTGATAGATAAATAAACTTTGATTATGAAGAGATAGATCTACTGATCTAGATAATAAGAATAAAATAAGATTATATTTTCTAGACCCTCTAGTATCTAGTCTAGATTCTAGATCTATGTATAATTCGTATAATTCCACAGACTATAGATCTCGAATATAATAGTAAGTAACTAGTTTAATATTGGCTGAGTAGTTACATTAGTAATCGTATAGACTACTAGGTCTATAGCGGATACTCCGTATAGAAGTACTGGTATCTCTTCTATTTCTAATAAATAGTACTAATACTAGTAATACATGACATAGAGACTATTATTAGTATTATTAGTATTTCTTCTTATCTTATCTTATATAATACAGACGTTACTTCAAAAAAGAAGATGATTACGTCCTACGCGTCATGCATTTAGTCATGCATATTAACCAATGACTTAAATTCTGCCAAGTCACTGGTTTTCCTGGCTAGCTCAGGCAACCCATTCCATGCTCTAATAGCACTAGGGAAGAAGGAGTATTTGTACAAATTTGTCCTAGCATATGGGACGAGGAATGTGCCTTTATCTTTGTGTCTTTCAGAGTATTTTATTAAATTTTGTTTTTGTATTTGAAGATTATGGTTCTATTTTACTACTACTATTATACTAAAATAAGTATATTTACTATTTTAGTATTTAAACTATTTATAATTCAATAAGTCCAATATGAATAATACTGGCAATATGTTAAAATGTTAAATTTAAATAAAATACTTGTTAGATAAAAAAAAAAAAGGGGCCTACTCGAAGAAATTTCTCCACTAACAACTGAGTCGAAATAACTCTAGCATAGTATCCTCGACTTATTTCAGGAGCTTTCTTGGTTGAAGATTTAGGCACCATACTGGAAATAAAAGGGTCGCTCCAATATCCTTTGTCAACTGCATAACGCTTACACGAAGCAGCGTCGTCGTTTGTTCCCATAACACCATCGTCTGTGGACATTTTTAATTGCTTATATTTTGACAACAATCCCCAGGCTACAGCGGTTATCTCTCTTGGTAAATGTAAATTTTGGAAGTTGATCCAGATTGAAATAGATCTAATATTGTATAATATAGATCTACAGTTGTACTAGATCTAGATCTAGATTCTAGATCTACCGAGAACTACACCTATATATAGATCTAGATGTCTAATCTTTTTTTAATGTATACAATCAAAGTAGATCTAGACATCTAGATCTATATACTATATGTTTCAAATTCACCCCAAGACAGATTTTATCCTTTTTTAGCAGATCACAAATTTACTAAAACATAGCGCGAAACGAAAGTAAACTTTTCATCTTGGTGAAGATGGCGACCGATATTGATGAAACACTCATTCAAGAAAACATTGAAGAATATGTCAATGACGACAATAAAGTTGTTAGTAACCAGACATCTAGATTTATAGAATAGATCTGGTCTATGTTGTTATTTTAAACAGTATCTCGACTCTGACTATAGATCTAGATTACTTAGAATTCTCTGTCAGTCTGTGACTGGTCACTCACAAGTCACTGAGAGTCACTGCAGTGTCAGTGAGTGAGTGACGCAGTCTCAGTGAGTCTGCATTGTAATGTAACGTGATTGTTTACAAATTACACTTGTAGAGATCTAACCTTTTTTCTTAATTAACTTTTTACGGGTGTGGATCTATAGTTTTAGTGACATAGTCTACTAGTAACCAGTTAGTGTTAGTGACAGTGCTGAGTGTAGGCAGTTAAGTACTGTTTTGTGTTTAGTCACTAACTAGATCTAGATCTAAGTCAAAGTGTACCATTAATTTAAAGTGACTCACTTTATTTAGTGTTACTGTAAATACTTACTTAGAGATCTAATAATCTAATGAGTATAGACTAATAGAGTATAGATTATAGTATAGGCCTGTCTATTACACTTTTATTAAAGGCTCTGTTTATAAGGAGGATTTAAGCACAGCTAATATTAATAAAAGAATAAAACATGACCTCAAATGCACACCATGCATGACTATTGACTATATAGACAATAAACTATCTCTAGAAATCTAGATCTCCTAATATATTCTATAAGATACACATACTAGATCTAGGAACTAAAAATGTACATTATGAAGGCATCTCTAAGAATGTTTCTTATTTTAAGAAAATGGAATAGCAACCAATTGTAATTACTACTAATGTTCTTTAATAAATCTTGGGAATAAAAAAAAGGTTGTTTGAGGTTTTGTGATTACAGTCATGTTGTTACTTGATTAAAAGATATCTAACTTTCATGGCATTTTCTGTGAACATGTAATACTAATTATTTACTAATACCACAGCTGATGATGTTGTTTCTTTTCTGGGTGGGATATGGGCAAGATATTTTTATTTCCAAAATCAAGTAACAATAATTGATTTGATAAATGCATAGCTTTGTTATGTTTTACAACGTATGACGCAAACAGATGGGACACACACACATATATATATATATATAACACATATATATTATATACATATACATACATACATATATATATATATATATATATATATATATATATATATATATATATATATATATATATATATATATTATATATATATCGGTATACAACATACATTTCATCCTTTAAAAAATCCCCTAAAACTTTGTCATGGGAAAGTGCTACTAACCCTGTATATAGGTTCTAGAGTCTAATCAAGCTCTAGTTCATAAAATCTAATCAAAACGTAATTAACTATTGACATAGATCCAGACCTAGATTTGAGATCTAATACTGGTTGCCTAATGCATGACACGTAGGACGTAATCATCTTCTTTTTAAAGTAACATCTGTATTTTATATAAGATTTGTATAAGATTTTTAAAAAATTACAATATTATGAACATAGATCTAGTTGTTTTTTTAAACCAGTCCCCCTTTAATTTATGAATCTAATGGTGGTTTATAATAAGAGGAATTGAAAGTTATTAAACTTTTTTTATATACATGTATATAAACCATTAGTATTAGTAAAGACCCATTTAATTTGTATTTTTTTTTTTTTTTGACTTTGTTTTTTTTTTTAGGTGACGATCAAATGGTTAAGTTTGACTCTGAATATTCAAATCAATCAAGCTAAAAAGTATGTCAGCCTTTATAAATGATCTTTAAGATATTGACTTTATATTTAACTTGTAAATTTTATGTGTGTTTTTTTGTTTGTTTTACATGTTTAGGATGGTCCTTCAGATTTGAAGATTATTACACCCTAGTGAAAACCTCGGCGGTGGATGGCAGTGGGCAGGGTTTGAGGTCATTCATAATACCCATTTTCTACATAAACCTAATGATATTTTACTAATTTAATATAAAATTAATGAAGCTGTATTACTTTCCAGGGATATATGAGAAGATATTATTAAATTATTGATTTTTATTCTGTAATGCTTTTAAATGTAACTTTGCATTAGTAATACTATTTATATACATGTTAACGTTATTTCCCTTTTCAAGTCCTTGAAGTCTTGTCATGTCTCTCATTTCTAAAATTCTTGACAAAAAAAAATTAACTAAAAACTTAGAATTGTGTTTGTTTATTGATGTCATCATTCTCATAACAGACTCATAGAAAGAATATTGTTACTTGTAACAAAAAGAAATAATATCAGTAATAAATGAAGCACTTTTAAAATGTTAAATTAATATAATTAATAAGACTGTGTTATTTATCTTTTAAAAAAAGGGTAATAGTAGATGAGGTCAGATATCTAGACGGGCCTACATTAATACCTTTAAAAAAAACCTCTTTGAAATATTGAAATATATAATCAACAGTTTCAACAATAAATTATCTTATACATATTTCTGTCTTTTTTAATCTGAGCTAGTATCAATGTAAAGTTACACACACTGGGTAATTTTTTACATTCTTACTACATAAATATGTAGCCAGTTGTCACTTGCTGTACCATTAAGTTTTGACATTATTTGACTGTATCAATTGACCAGACAAGTCTAAAAATATTGCCTAAATTATGTGACACACATTTGACTTAGATTTTCTCTAAAAATTAAATTGTTTTTTTAATTGATATTATTATATTATACTGTAGGTGACCTTAACTGCAATTCAGAAGCTCTGAGTTTTCTGTAGTGGTAAAGGCTTTGTATTTGGAATTAAATACTACTCCTGAGAACTCGAGGATCCTTCTAATTACTGCCATATATATCAGTTGAGATGCAGTAAAGCAGTTTGTTGTTGCATTCTCCACATAGTCATCATCATTTTTGTCAGCAATAACATCTGAGTAAAGTTTCTTTTATGCTATTCATCTTTTTGCTTTTTCTTTGACATTTTGTAATTTATGTGCATTCTAGGGCTCTGACAAAGTTTGTTAATGACCATAAAGGAAAGCAATCTGATGGTGATATTCATTGCACATATTTTGTTGCTGGTTTGGGCAAATCAGACAATGGAGAACCAGTAAGTTTGTTTTTTTTTTTTTTTTACTTTATTCTGAGCAAGATGTTACTATATAAAAGTAATAAGGCTTGTCTTCAAGTCTGAAGATTAATGAGAAAGGCAATATTTCTCATGGCTACGCAGCCCCTGCTGTGACCTATATATTTCGCCACATCCAGGGCAGGCTTAACTATATAAATGTGGGCTTCAAAACATTTTTAACCTAAAACATTTCTTATGTCAATTAAAGGCTGTTCTTTTATTTTAACAAAGCCAATATTAACTCACTCTGTCCAGGTGGATTCTTTAAACACTTTGTCTCTCCCATTTTCCATTCTCTGATCAAGTTAAAATATTGCTTCATATTCATTGTTCATGACAACACATGAACTATCAAATAAATTAACAAGTGTGACAGGTGGGGAAATGTGACGTGTGTTTGGCGCGTTTTATGTCTAGGGGATGATTATTTTTAAAGCTATCACACACCAACCTATCAGCATATGAATCGGGAGCAGACACGCAACGAGACAAAGCAATGCAAGATAGATACAAAAGTTAAAAATGAAGAATATTTATTTACATAAATATACATATAAGAATAAAAAGGGGGAGGGTTTGCATCTATCTCTAAATAATATTAGATTTAATCATCACTCTTGCACCTAATAAGAGAGTATGTCACTTTGTCCTCTGACTTAGCTGGTATTCCTGTTGATGTCGCAGCTGGCTGTGTCCTGGCTTGAGGTTCTGCAGCTGGAGGTGGCGCTCTAGCGGATAGAGGGACGCCGGCGATATAGTTCTTGTGGAGTCTCAATCCCCAAAATCTAATATCTGTAGTGGGCACAGTAGGGCGGGTGGCCGGCTACCGTGGGCACAAGGTTACTGCGGGCAGAGCGGATCTGCCGTGGGCAGCGTAGTTTACAGGATATGTCCAGTGAGTTGCAGAGGGTTGGCGTAGCTATGACGTCTCACACAGACCTGAGCCCATAGGGACGTCGCACCTAATAGCTTGACAGGTGGGCTGTCGAATAGGCGGGCAATGCCGATAGCGCCAAGTAGTAGAGTTGAGTAGATCTCAGTAGGCAAATGCAGCGCTGAATAGCACTAAACACATAAATAGTGGGTGATTCTCGATAGCAAATAAATAGGTGATTAATCCAATAGATAAAAAGGCAGACACCTGAGGGAGGCTGCGGATAAATAAAGACAAGTTAGGACATGTCTCTCATACATCTTATCGATGCCCTCGACTAAGGTGCATTCGTCAGATTGGTAAAATTGCTTTTGAGCACAAAAGGGGAGATGATGACAAATGGGATTTGGAATAATAGATGGCTGATAGTAGCAATATAAAAATGTACATAAAAGGGAAAGTAATAATATAAAATGTACATAGAAGGGGAAATAATAATCTCAAATAAACAACACAGGTGGATAGAGAAAGAAGGGAGGGTGAATTGGGCGGTGGTCAGCGATCAAGAAGGTTTGTTTACATATGACCGTGGGTCGAGAACAATGGAGCGCGCTTGAATGGAGAGGGTGTCTAACATTTCGTTAGAGTGAAATGGCTACAGGGGAGATAATTCAATACAGGGGAGATAACTCACATCTCCTTTCTAAGCGCAGTATTAGTGCGATAGTAGAATTATCAAGGCTGTCAACCGAGATAAAGGAAATAAAATAAGGTGTACAAATATATACATGGTTGCATCAATGATCAATTGATGCAACGTAGCATTAATAGATTAATGCAATACATAAAATATACATTAGCCATGTTCATGTTTTCTACTTACGACAGTGAGAAATACACAATGCACTAATTAAATATGAATGAAATAATAAACTACACATGATAAAATCCAATGGAAATATACACAGAGTAATTAAGATGGAACTTGTGATTAAGTTCGGCTTACCACCAGGTATTCCTCTAGGAGAAAGAATAAATGATATAGTCCAGACTCGATAGCTCAGCTCGAATGAGAATGAAAGAGAGTCTGGCTTGATTTAATTTACCTTATATACAAAGGCCTGGAAAATGTGGGCGGAAACCGGAAATGTCCTAGGCTTAGAATTATCTTACACGTGGGTGAAGTCCGACAAGAGATGGGATTCGCACATTGGGAGGTCAATGGGCGTGTTTGTCCTCGTGGTCTCCTAGATCAAAGAGAGACATAGGAGAAAGGGGGGGGGGTGACTTGCATTCCACGCAAGGTGGTGTCCACTGCGGCTGTCAGACATCCTGCCGATAAGATCAAAGAGTCTGTGTATATCTTTGCCCCGGTCAAGGGAAGATAAATGAAAGGACGCGCCTTAGCTATCTCCAATGTGGTCAACTAAGTCTAGCCTGGAGAGGAAAAGGTGGGGCGGGTGGAGAATTCAGGGGTAGGATGGGGAAATAATTAAAATAAAATAAATAAATAATGAAAAATAATAATTAATGCTGTGATAAATTTGAGTGACTCTGACAGCGAGTTTTTGACTTGTCACAACAAGATCAATTACTTACTTAGACTTAGGTCCTCCCGCGCCGTTCGGCGCATTGGGTGGCAAGCTGTCTCCATAAAGATATGTCATTGGCAATGTCTGAAGCCTCCTCCAGATCACATCAATTAGCGGTGATCAATTCTTTTTCTATATACAAAAAGTGGAGCTAGACTTGCAATAGCAGTGTATAGCTCAGTGCTTTCCATTCATGCAATATAAGCTTTGTTCTTTTATAAAAGTATTTATATTTTGCTCTTTTTTTAAAGTCATCTTTTTAATTCATTTCCTTCAATCTTAATTTTTTGTTCTTACAAGTCATCGAGTGACAATGTTCTTCTTGTAGATGCACAAGTGTTTTGTGGTGCCTGATACCCACCTGCTGGAAGTGGAAAAGAGTTTATCAGCAGTCACTAGCTGTCACATATACAGCATCCAGAAATCAATACTAAAGGTTAGATCACTTTATTATAGTACCTTTAGGGAGCTAAGGCATAGTTTAGGCTTCTTTCAATATGATGTAAAGGAACCCATCAAAAGTGGCTGAGAATTAAACAACCTAGATCTAATTCTTTTAACATTTATGATAGAATGCTGTGTTTACTGTTAGCTCGTAATCACTTTATTATAGTACCTTTAGGGAGCTAAGGCATAGTTTAGGCTTCTTTCAATATGATGTAAAGGTTGTGAAGGTCGTCTAGGGGGCTGGATCACTGGCGAGCAACTCCAATCCCTAGTTCAGTCTTTTGAAGACAGGAACATGTATCAGTAGAGCACACTCTCCAAGGAGACTCAACTCATTCATATAGTTAATAAACAATTTATTAAACTATTGAACCAATACACATAAAACCAATGTGTATCATCAGATCAACCCATAACAATGATAGTTAGTTAGATTGCACACCTCTCAACTAACTCTCTCATAGCCCTATCTCCAACTCTAAACGCTCTCAGCTCCCCTGTCCAACTAATTTAAATCTTACACACCTCATTTACCTCTACACACACACATGTGGACATGTTGACTGTTATCCCATCAGCTCGTGCTAGCTGTGGTCAACTTTTCAATGCTGAGGTAGAGTAGTCCCTACCATTACACTAAACAAACACAGTTTGTAACAATTTGTTTGGTTAAGTCATTCAGTGTATTGAGGCCATAGTATGTGGATATGGCTCTCAACTCTGTGTTTTATTTTATATATAATGTTACCTTTTTTAATATCCTGCAGAACTATATTCCACTTTATATGACAGACTATGATGTGATAAGAGAGAATATAGAACAGTGTCAAAGGTCAGATTGTTTTTTTATGTTATTTGTCATAGTAGTAATGGTAAAATGTCAAACAATTTCTATTAGTTTGAACCAATAAAATAATCTTATCATAAATTTTATAATTTTGTATTCTATTGGGAGGGCGTGTAGATATCTTGTTTTTTTTTTATTTTACAAATGTTATTCCCAACCCTTAATAAAATATGAAGATGTGTCTCTCTTGTTTACTATCAGCATGTCTCTCTTGTTTAGTATCAGCATGTCTCTCTTGTTTAGTATCAGCGTGTCTCTCTTGTTTAGTATCAGCGTGTCTTTCTTGTTTAGTATCAGCGTGTCTCTTGTTTAGTATCAGCATGTCTCTCTTGTTTAGTATCAGCGTGTCTCTCTTGTTTAGTATCAGCGTGTCTCTCTTGTTTAGTATCAGCGTATCTCTCTTGTTTAATATCAGCGTGTCTCTCTTGTTTAGTATCAGAGTGTCTCTCTTGTTTAGTATCAGCGTGTCTCTTGTTTAGTATCAGCATGTCTCTCTTGTTTAGTATCAGCGTGCCTCTTGTTTAGTATCAGCGTGTCTCTCTTGTTTAGTATCAGAGTGTCTCTCTTGTTTAGTATCAGCGTGTCTCTCTTGTTTAGTATCAGCGTGTCTCTCTTGTTTAGTATCAGCGTGTCTCTCTTGTTTACTATCAGCCTGTCTCTCTTGTTTAGTATCAGCGTGTAATGTTAGATAAATGGATCAAATAATTTATTTTTATTTAGTTATAGCAGCATTAAAAGTCCTTTGGTGGAACAGCGACCAAAAGTGGAATATATGAAATCTTTTGAAACAACTTCCAGTAATACCAAAGTAAGTCATGGCATTTTGTCTCTTTTAGAGTTTCCATTGTACAAAAACTCTACCACCATTATTCTTTGATGTTTTTAATTGTATATTAGTAACTCATAAGTAAAATTAACTCATTAGCTACTAAGCCATTCCTAAGCAGCATCTCTCTAAATACTAAGCAAAGGGAGGTAACTCCAAAACATCAATAGACTGACTTTACAAAATATATTTAAAAAAACATAAAACAACATCTATCAATAACAAAAAATACTTCTAAAAAAAGAGAAATGGATGACCTTTAAAATGATGTATAACTTGAATAGGGTTTTACAAAATTAAAACAATAAAAACAACAGGTAAAGACGAAAATTGGTTCGAGTGCCTGATTTTTTGAAGACTGGTGGACCCCCCCCCCCCCCCCAATCAGATGTGTAATTTTTGGTAATATTTAAATTTTACCCAAAGACCAGTAATGTTTTTAAGTAGGAATTTAGTAGGCCTATACAATAAACATTATGCTTTTATATAAAATCTTTATATGTCTTGAGTATTTACTGACTTTCACTGGGTACGCGTGAGGCCCTTAGTTGCCTGAACATGGCATCATGCTGATGTGGTTCTGCATGTGTCTCAGATTTCATGACTTCTAGCATAACAAAGTAAAAGTAATCAAACCATTGTCCAAACCAACGTTGTGAACACCCCCAACTAGATCTATTTCATCTAAAGTTTTCATGTGGTAAATAAAAACTGTTCAAAATATCAGTCAAAGATGTTGAAGATTCATTGACGCTAGATCCAGAATAGTCTAGATCTAGGCTAGATGATCGATATAATGTTTCCTTCACTCTATCTCTGAATCGGACTAGATCTAAGTCTAAATGTAGCGCTAAATTCTAATGATCAATGTCTTGATCAATATCAAGTTCATTATTAGCTGTATTTAGTGTATTATTTGCGATAACGGGTCTAAAAATTGAAAGGTCATAGAGAAAATGGCCTGTGCAGCTAAGAAAAATCGAAAAAAAAAATCAACAAACTTCGAAGGCCCATAGAAACTGAAGTGAAAGACGTAAAAACATCCGTTTTTTTTTAACGAAACGATCTATATTTCTACTTTTTAAAAAACCCAGCCAGCTCAAAATAACACCACGCGTCGCGCAGGAAAACGAGAGCTACGCAAGTCACGCTGTATGTGTGCTGTGGCGGGCGCATTTGGGCGCATTAGTACTGAGGGGGGAAGGGCGCATTAGTAGCTAATGAGTTAAAAAAAAAAATAGACATTTTAGAATTTAACATATCTGAACTTTTTCCAGGCATTGCAATCCCAGTAGTTAAATTTTTAAGTCTAGAAATATTTTCCTTTCTTTTTCTAATGCATAGCTTGACTGTCATTCTTACATAATAAATCTAATTTTATAAAGATGAATTTTTGTTTCCTTCAGTTGGTACTAATTCCATCATAAAAGATGAATTTTTTTTTTTCTATTAATTTGTCAGAAAGTGTCTGTACTAATTTTCTTGCCATAAAATAGGCCAGATTGATCACTGACATCAACTTTTCTTCTAATCTTTTGTATTTCCTTTTTCCAATTATTTTCTTGGTATGCTTACTTCGGACAACAGCTTTGTCTGTATCAGAGGTGGCAAAATATGCGCATGCTGGGGGTCTCAGGTTTGAATCCTGGTGAAAACTGGGATTTTTAATTTTGGGATCTTTGGGCGCCTCTGAGGCCACCCAGCTCTAATGGGTACCTGACACTAGTTGGGGAAAAGTAAAGGCGGTTGGTTGTTGTACTGGCCACGATACCCTTGTTAACCATGGGCCACAGAAATAGATGACCTTTACACACTATCTGCCCTATAGATTGCAAGGTCTGAAAGGGGAACTTAATTAGGGTTTACTTGGTCAGTTAAAGTAGTATACTCATTCTTAATCTTGGGAATCAAAGACTATGCCTTATATATTGCCTTGATTGGCAATCATAGAGGTAAACTTTTACTTTAGAAGTAAATTTTACTGCTTGCAGGTTTCCATGTCAGAGGCAAAATGTGTGAAACCATCAGTAGCGACCACCAGCAAAGTAACCAACAACAAAAAACCAGAACCAAAAGGGAGTATAGCCACCATGTTTGCCAGCACGGATAAAAAAAATGAAATAAAGGAAAAAACTGCAACGGTCAAAAATGAGAATGAAACCAGCACTGGAAATAAAATGGTAAATAGGTCACTTTTTTTTTAAAATCTGTAAGCTTCTTCTATTATTTTGTTTCTTTTATATCACTGATCTTGTTGATAAAGAGCTATCGCTAGGTCATTATGCATTTGTGCATTTCATTATTGATAATTATATGTTAAGTTGTTTAAGTAGCTGTTTATTAATGAACTAGCCTGTTGGGGTGGTGAACATGATTATTTAAAATCATAAAGTTATCCCCTTGCTTAACATTATGAATATCCACCGTGACACCCATCAATTATAGAAAGTATACAATTTTTATTAGAGTGTAGAGAACCTTTTCAAGTTGATTTGAGAACATTTTCATAGGGCTAGAATGAGTGATTTGTATCTTCTGTTAAATTTCTTTAAAAATTATTGAAAAAAGTCATGTATCTCAACAAACCATAGAATTACTATATTTATGAGTTCTATGTAGAAGTGTATGCCTACACCAAAAGTTTATCCACTTTTCTAGTTCTTAATTTGAATAGTATTTCTTCTGGTATCTTTCTTTACTCTTGTCTAGACGCCCCATGTTTTAAGACAACTTATTAGTTTACTGTTACATTTAAGCACACATCTCCGTATTTTATTAATAAATCAAAATAAATGGTGTGAACCTTTACTCCATATAAATTTAAAATTGTTTCCTTCAATAAAGCAATGTTATTCTCTACGTAGATGAAGCCAGTCGCCAAGCAAGCAGGTGTGTTGGCCATGTTTAACAAACAGACAAACAATAACACCAAGAAGATAGTAACCAAAACTGAACCAGAAACTGAAAGCGTATCAACAGTACCTACGAAAAAAACAGATACAGTAGGGTAAATAAGTTTGTTGAACTGATAGGATCTTTGTTGATATAATACCTACTGCATCATGTCTTATGTTAGATTAAAAGAGTGCAGGCTTCATAATTAGGGCAGTATTCAAAGTAACTCAGTCCTTGAATCAAAGTTTTTAACATTGTAGTTCACTCTCAACATTCTTCTAATCTTGTTATTATTTTATCTTATAAAATTCAATTTAAATGTCACTGAAAAGGGGAAAAACAGCTAGTGTTAATTTTCTGATGACTGTCACTTTTGGATCTGAAACACTAGAAAAGATATTGAAAATCCAATTTTATGATAGCTTGCAAAGTTCTGGTGCAACTGTTGATTTTAATTTTGAAAGTTTGATTTTTAAATTTAATAGAAATGCAATGGTTGAAACAGGCAAAGAAAAACTTAGATTTTTTATAACTGAACTATACGAAATGATATTAATGGTTTTTTTTTTATGATTGTCATATCAATATATGCATGTTATATTTAATTTTTTTTTTTTTAACAAATTACAGAGCCAAAGGAACAAATAAAAGACAATTAGATTCAGGTACTTTTACTCTATACTTGTTTTTCTGTTGTTGTATTGACATGATCATTAATCAGACAATGAATTTCAGATATTGAAATTTGCAACTGTCCATGTTTTTGTGATTATCATACAGTATATTTTGTTCTTATTTTTTTAAAATACATTTTTATTGTTGGTTATTGGTTGTTGTTTTTATCCTAGATAAAGAGGAACCAAAGAGAAAACAAAGACGAAGAATTAAAACAGATTTTTTTGATTCCAGTGAAGATGAAATTAGTGGTATGTAGGAGAATAGGTTTGAAAGTTAAAATTGTGTCTAAAACCTATTAGGAGTTGTTGTAGTAACTCAACTCCCAATAATATGTCCATTGGCGAACTAATTTTATGATAAAGTTATTGTTCACTTTACACATTTTCATTTCTTTGTAAGTGAAATAACTATTTCCAAGGATTGACTAGTAATAATCACAACCTAGGCTTAGTTGATAATCTGAAAATCCAATGTTCCATTTAATAGATCTATGATATAAATAAGTCTGAGTGTAACTTTCAATTTTAGAGAGGTATAATATACTCTTCATTCTTTTATATCTTATTAAAGCTGATAATATATTACAATAATAAATAAATAATAATTATAGCTTTTATATAGCGCTACTTTTATGCTTTTAGCATACTCAGAGCACTACGGTCCTATCTCTGTGGACCAGTGGGCGGGAGGGGGTATCTGGGAGAAGGTTTTCCATGTGCCCAGTAAACACAACTCTGTTCTAGTCTGGTGTCGAACCTCAAGCCCCCTTTACAGGTAGCCAAGACAAGCCAAATTTGAACATACTTAGCCTCTCAAGTACTCTTCCTACCCAATAGACTGTTGCATCAGCAGAGAAAGGGCATGAACCTTTTCTTTGTTTTGATTTTATGTTGATGCTTTGCTTTTAGGCTTTCATATTGAAATGAAACCACTGAAGAATATTATTAAATTTTTTTAAATACCCACAAGTCAGCTAAATATCAGTCAGCCTTCTGTCTGAGAAACAGAAAAATAATAAGTAGTTTCTTTGTGACTGAAACTGTGTTTATTATCTTTACAAAGAAACAGATTGTATAAATATATTTAAGGTTCAGAGGCAGAAGATGAACCAGACGAGCCAATTGATGTTGTGGAAGCTCATGAGTCAGAGGCTGAGATTATCAACGACAGTACAGAGAGTTTGAAAGATTCTCTAAACAGCGTAAACAGTGACAAGGAAATGTCAGTGGACAAAAATAATGATGACCGAACGATAAAAAATGAAGTCAAAACTACTGTTGTGTCCGGGGGAAAGAAGAGGAAAAGAACAAAAAAAGTTGTGACCAAAAATGTCCTGGACGATGAAGGATTCATGGGTAACTGATTTCTACTTTTAGGTTTGCAAAATCTTAATATAAAATGTAAAAAATTATTATTATTATTATTATAGCTTTTATATAGCGCTACTTTCATGCTTATAGCATGCTCAGAGCACTTTTGGTCCAATCTCATTTGTGTGTGTGGGGGGGGGGTATCTAGGAGTTGGTTTTCCGTACTGCCTTTAGGCGCTGAGTAAACACAACTCTGCCCGAGTCGGGTGTCGAATCTCGAGCCCCCTTCTAGGTAGCCAAGCCAAGTTAAAGCGCACTTGGCCTCTCGACCACGCTTCCCATACATTACATTACAGTTATTCCTTCTAGAGAGAAAATAGTTATGTCCTTTGCATATTCAGGTGTTAATCTAGTTGTGCATGTTATTTAGAGACTTAAACTTAGCAGTCATCGGTTTTCCTGGCTGATTCAGGCTACTCACTCCATGCTCTAATGGTACAAAAGAAACACTTGTACTTTGTGTATTTGTAAGTTATAGTGTTGTATATATTATTGCTATTTTACTTTAAGTTTGCTCAAAGTTGTTTAGTTTTATTTAACTTTCTACTCATTCTATAATTTTATGTCATTTTCTGTTTCCAAACAGTGACTCAGAAAGTAACAGAGTGGGTGAGTGAAACTGATGATTCTGATTTAGAAAACGGTAAGACGGAAGAAGAAAAGAAGCCAGAAACAGTGCCAGCTAAAAGTTCCGTCACAGTAAAAGCTGAGCCTAAAGCTAAAAAGGTAAAGGATTCTAGCCTTTTGCAGTCTTTAAAAAGTTTATAGAACTTTCAACTCTGCCTACGCACTAGTATAAACAACACGACTGGTTGTTTGCTTGCATTGTATCCCACAGTCTGATTGGTTTAGTACAGTGGCTTTAGAGAGAGAATTGTTACTTGACTGATCTATTATAAATTTATTACTGCATTTTGTCTTTCATCAGAACAATACCTAGATTCATATAGCACAATAGCAAGTAGGATGGTTATTAACGTACTAATATAGTGTATAGATGAGTAAATAAATACGCCATTTGTACTTAGCAGATTTCACATATCACGGGTGGTTCTGGAATGCATCTCCCGTGAAGGAGATCAATGCTCTTTTATGAAAACCATGTTTCCTATGAAATTCCATAGTTTCCAGGAACACATTACCTAACCCTAACATGCCATAGTTTCAAGGTAATAGACCTTAGTTACCTTGCTCAAACATCTGAAATGATCCAGTTCTAATTATCAGATTGGGTCATAAATAAAGGAAATCTAAACATTTATTTAAAAAGAGAATTGATAGAAACACACTTGATCAAAAGTGCATATATTCAGGAAAAGCTATTGGGCCTAGTGTTAGACACTTTAGTAAGTAGAGACGTGTTACATTTAGTGATGTCACAGCTTAGTGGGTTATAGTCTATTTATGCTATAGCCTATTATTAGCCAGTTGGTGTTAGGACTTCAAGGGGATAACTTGCTAATACGGACAGAGACTCAACTATGGCGTTTTCAGTATTAAACTTCATTCAAGTTTACAATGGTCTAGACTTGGTCTTCGTACTAGTTACATGTGTAGGTCTTGTTACTTAGTAGTTTTAATGCATCTTATGCACGGTACAAGAAACCCGGACTTCTCCAGAGTATTCAGTTGCAGTCAGACAGCCATCAGCAACTGCAAGTTCAAGGCCTATCATACTAGTCATTCATACTTTGATATTTCAGTAGTTGGCAAAAAATAAGCAATAAGAGCTTGAATGCATAGGTCTGTTGTCCATGTAAAAATCTGTATCTATCTTGGAATCCTAGTTCTGAAAAGAATTGTTTCATTTTATGGTTGTAGTTAAACTCTCTTCTAATTTTTGTATTTCAATTGTGTTAATCAGCAGGCGGCCAAGAAAAACATTTCACCACAGAAAGGCAAGCAGACGTCACTCATGTCCTTCTTTAAAAAGAGCTGAGTAGAGACGGTTCTATTGTAAATGGAAGACATTGCCATGAATGATTGATTGAAAAAGATTATGACTTTAGTGGCCTGACACGTGATTGAATGTGGACTAATATGCTGGCTGTGTTTTAGAATGAGGACACAATCACTTGTTGCTGTGTTTGTACAGCCATTGTTACTTTTGAATGTGTTGCATGATGGGAGAAGTGAGACAGCTGTTGATTTGATTGAATGAGAAATTAGACTCCAAAAATGGCATGATGTGTACACTCATGTAGAAAGCCTGAAAAGTAGTTATGTAAGCATTACTGTTGTGTTTATTTGTACTGAGATAAAGAAAGAACAAAGTCTTGCTTTAAGCATTATATTATTTCACTTTTAATACAGTTTTAAGTCTTTCTAGAAATATATAATAGCAAAGTACTCATTACATTTCACTTAGTTGTGACAAATTTTTAGTTGCTGGAGGCGCTTGTGACCTCCCTGAGTTGACAGATAGTTAGTTGTTAGTACTAATTTTTAAAAAATCTGGATTTCAAAAGTTGTGGTTTTGCTGGAAAATCCTTTGTATCTTAAAAATTTATTATTTTTTTTTTTTATAAAAAGCTTGCAATCACTGAATGTACTAAAGACTAAGTGGTGGGTTTGATACTAATGTTTCTGATATTGGCTCAAGTAAATTTACTTTGCACAAATAATCTCATTGGTATCATTATCTCTCTTTGAGAATCATTCAACTTGTAGCGATGCAAGAAATATATTTTTAGCTCGTTACAAAATCATTACAAATTTTGTTACACCTTTTCATTTGTTCAAACTGCTTTGAGCATGACATGACTCAATTGGTATTGATACTAAGAGTCAAAAAAAGTCTTTCTTGAAAGTTAGTTTCACCCCTATCCAACCTCAGAGCTCATTTCATCTCTGCCTGTGGTCCCTTCTGGGGCATAGACCACCAACCAGCTTCCTCCAGGCATCTCGGTTCTGGACGAGTCTCACTAAATGTCCTCACGTCTTGCCAATCTGCTTGGCATCTGCTTCCAAAAGCAGCAGAACCTCATAGCTGGGTACATTTAAATCTCAAATTAGAAAGCCTTTGTTCTGTCAAGATTTGAACTTATAAGCCTTAGATTAGCAGGCAAATGTGTTACTTTTTCTGCCACCTTTTGAAAATGAGTCATTGTTTTACTAAGTGTACATGTCAAACTTTTGCCTGTTTCATTATTAAATAATTAATGAGCTGTTTCTGTCCACGTGATTGCTTATTTGACTTTACATTGATTGTAGATTTCTGATGACTAAAAAAAATTCTCTTTGTTAAATATGAATTTTTTTTTCTGATGTATAATAAATGATATATTTCTTTCATAATAGTTTGATCGATTTTTTTTTACATTCATACTGGTGTTTTTAGTTAGTCTTGACATGATCCATTGTCACTTAGCATTTAAAGAACGTCCTAATTAATACTTAATTTAAACCAATACCGTAGTTTTAATATCAGATGTAAACTTATAGAACTGTTGTTTTTTTAACTCAGCCTTTCATCTAAATGTTTGTTTGACATGGTTGTGCTGTTTCTTCAGATTTATCGATTATTACTTCCTAGCCCAAACCTTGTGCAGGACGATGGGCTCAGATGGGGAATGTCAGTGGGAAGGAATCGAATTCAGGACCATTGAGATGACAACAGAATGCATAGCTCACAACCAGGCAGCGATCCTGTCTGGATGGAACTTTGTGTGTTCATTGAAGATATGTCATTTTAATGTTCAGTTCTCTGATTTGTTCATTTTTTTTTTCTTAAAAAAAATATCAACACATTAAAATTCCATCCTGCATGCCACTGATGTGTAGTGTGCAAATTGATTGACAAAGTGGAGCCCAGAAATTGATTAGTTTTGGTTTCGAGTCAATTAAAATGAGTACAAGCGTTAACACCGTGACTGCTCACAAGGTCTAGAAATAGTGTAGGCAGTAAAAATATATGATCAGATTAGACCTACATCAATTGTGTGTGATAGCAGGGCCTACATCCATTGTGTGTGATAGCAGGGCCTACATCGATTGTGTGTAATAGCAGGGCCTACATCCATTGTGAGTGATAGCCTATGGATGGGCAAAAATCATTGTTTATATAATCAGAACTTTGCAAAATCGTTTCACTGTCGTATCTCGAGGGAAACATTAAAGAACTTGGGGGGGTTGATAATCGTCAGCACTAGTTTATTTTAATTTGTAGTTTGGAGGTAACGTGCCATTCCGTGTACATCTCATGTGTACAGTGGGTCGGTGTGGGTGTGTACAGAGCATGCTCAGATAAGTCTTCAGCCAGATAGATCAGTGGTTCCTGAACACGCGCAACATTTGAAAAAAATTGTGTTACCATTTTTTTTTCTGTTGGATTCTTTTACAATGAAGTTTATTTTTTTTTAAATGAGCCATATTCTAAATGTACCATTTTTATTTAAGTACCGGTATAAAACACACACGCATAAAATGCAGACATACACAATTTTTAACGTTTTGGTTTATCGACTGATGCTACTGTGTCCTTGAAGAATATAACTTCTCAATATATCAGGCACAATATTGGTCAGCTGAGTTCTACTATCTGGTCAAGCCTGTTTCTATATTTTGAAAACACCAAATTCCTGCTGGCACCTGTAGGTATGAAAGTGAAACTAAAAGATCTTGTTTCTAAATATTTTAATTCTCTTCAGACAAATTGAGCCAGGAAAAACCAATAACTTGGCCGAATTGTATGTCATTGCTTAACATGCATGACAAGATTGACCTAGGAATACGTGTAGGACGTAATCATCTTTTTTGAAGTCACGTCTGTATTTGATAAGATAAAAAAACAAACTCGTTCAGATCTCTGTTTCAAATTAGAATCTAGATCGATTGATAGAGATGCTTTTACAGAATATTTGTTTACGTTACAAAGAAAAGCTAATGAAATATTTTCTTCACCTAGATATCAATTCACATGAAACACCTAGCCATTCCTCTCGCGGAACACTGATATAGATAAATGAAATAGTATTATCGGTCACTTTCACGCGGAAAGTGACTAAGGATTTTCTTATAAAAAAAGATAAATTGGAATACTACGGAAGTGCGAATTTGATAGTATTTTAGTGATGGCTTTATCCATGCAAATCTTAAACTGTATCGTTGAAAGCCTTAATGTCTTCAGTAGCCGTGATTGCTGCGTAAAGCAAGCTAAATTGGTAGTATAGTTCCATGGCCTACTGATTTGGCATTTAAAACTCCTAGACCTTTTAGCCGGTCAGAATATAAATACGCTAAATCTAGCCAATTCTTTTGAAACCAAATATTACAAACTCGGATTGTAGTCCTAAAAGTTTGTTTTCTTTCAAATGATCAATTTTATATTCACCGCTCTCTGCGACAGTAAACTCTAGCCTGATGGTGGTAGAAACTTCCTTGAAAACGCAGAGAAGTTGAAACTTAGAAGAGGATGAAGATAAATGAGGGAGAGAGGGATTTTAAGAAGAATAGAGGACGATGGGCAGACAACGATGGGCAAATAATTTGTTATTTTAAAAAAAGGGTGAAGGGAAAATCATTAAGTGTTGGCCGAACGGAAGGGAAAATCATACCCTTAGCTTGATCCAAAGGCCAAAAAGAAAAAATCTATAAAGAAATTGAGATAGAAAGAGAATAAAGTCCCCCTTGATCGAGAGGATTATGGGAGGAAAACCTCTTCTTTTTTAAAAGATTTATTGACACTCCAAAAGTAGGAACGTGCCAGGAGCTCTTTTGAAGAGACTTGAGGCCAAGAGATAACGGGGAATTCCGATATCCATTTCTGTCTCCGCCTTCTTGACTAGCTGGCTGGAATCGTTTGCTTCTCAAGCTTATTGACCCCTAATTGACCCTATATTGAACCCGTCTACGTACACATGGGGGCCATCTATCAGATCAGGTGAAATCTCTAAGGGGTTTCCATGTATAGACTAGGCCTAATAATAGAACACAATTAAACTGAATTCGGTATTTAATCGATGACAGTAACAGAACATTATTTGATTCGTACGTCTTGGTATTTTCAAAAGTTAAACCAGCAGGAAAAAAAATCCCACAGTAAGCCGGGCGAGTAAATAATCAAGTTTCTTTATAAAATAAAAAGTTCAATTCCTCGAGCAGAAACCACGAACAGATTATTAAACACACAATAAACAAACATTATAAGTTAATTTTAATCATAAATTCACAACAGTAGACTTAACATGAAGCTGGAAACTTAATGACCGATTCCGCTAATTGTCTTCCCTTGTATATGTACCCTCTCCACAATTAGCTTTTACAACATACAAAAAAGAACCAGAACCTTTTTTTAAACTCTTTTAGCTATTTTTAGTACCACTGGAAAATTATGGTTGATTCGAGAAATTTTAACATGCTATTTATACAAATTAAAACCTCGACAACGTCATTACTTTCGTTATAGGATAATCATGATTGTAATTTATAGGCTTGCGGTACGTGACGTTTTGGCGCGGCCGTTTTGGCGCGAGACGTTTTGGCGCGAGATGTAATCTGATGATTTTTCACTATATTATGCCAAGATAAACAAAGCATACATTCTACCAATTCCCCCCCCCCCCCCAACACACACACGAAAAAAAAAGTCTTAATAACTCTGACTATTTCATGCACGCATACTGTGAAGTATGGATGGCGGCCTGGTCTTGTGTAATATGAGTGATTTAACAATAATTAAATAACAAACTGAAATACCCAAAATAACGGACACAAATATCTTTTGTTCTGTACATGAAAAAAAAAAGGTTCAACACAAACACACGTACAAAACACAGGATAGGTATCATTCTTCTGAAAGAAATAATACAATGAACCTAAATAATGTGACCAAAATATTTTGCGCCAAAACGTCCAATGCGCCAAAACGGCTGCGCCAAAAACTACCTTCGCGTCAAAACGGCTGCACCAAAACGGCTGCACCAAAACGTCCTGCTTCGATAGCCTTGTAGATCACTGTAGATGAATGGGGCTAACGAGGACAGAAAGTCTGAAACTGTAAGATTCTTGGGTTTTTATGATCGGTACCGGTTTAAAAAGATCTTACTCCAAAATTACGTAGCTGTGATAGTTTGTTACAAACAATGAGAGAAGAAATCAATTACTGTTCATAATCAATGGTAAACAAAATGAGAGGTTGTTATATGACCCCTCTTCCTTTCCTCTGTCAAATGTTTCTAGTTAAGACACGTGATTGTGCAACATCCCAAATAGCCGGGCATGACTTATGACTTTAAGACCTTTTGACTTTATGACCTCATGAATTCACGACCTCATGACGATGAGTTTGCGGCTTTATGACCTCATGAATTTGTGATCTCTTGACTATATCATCATGACTATATGAACGTGATGACTATGAAGTTCTGACCTCATGACTTTATGATCGCTTCACTATGACATTATGACTTTATGACCTCATGATATTATACTTTTTTTGTGACTTTCTGACCTCATGACTTTATGATCGTTTGACTATGACATTATGACTTTATGACCTCATAACTTTATGACCTCGAGACTTTATGAACTCATGACTTTACGACCTCGAGACTTTATGAACTCATGACTTTATGACCTCGAGACTTTATGAACTCATGACTTTATGACCTCGAGACTTTATGAACTCATGACTTTATGACCTCGAGACTTTATGAACTCATGACTTTATGACCTCGAGACTTTATGAACTCATGACTTTTGTGACATCAAGACTTTATGAACTCATGACTTTTGTGACAATACTCCACACATACATTTTCTTTCTAGTTGATTATGTTGACTATTCTTCCCTAAATGAGTCAATTCACCTGAGTTAGTCTATCTACCAGTAGAAGTGCATGCATCGTATTGATGGTATACATTTTAACTCTTTCTCTCCGTAATTATTTTAATTATTTATATTATTTGTATTTCACTATCCTGTTGTGATTAAACTTCAATGACTTTTATGTTTGTTATCAGAAAATGTTATAGTTGGTATTGAATTATAGGAGAATCCATGCGCTTTTTACACAACACAAATTAAAGTTTAGAAATTCGAAAATCCGTTTAGTTTTATGGACTCAATTCAACGTTGGCATCGTCAGTTAGGAGAGAAAGGGTTAAAATCTATGGACATTTTATTTACTTTATGCTTCAAGTTCTTTAGTTGCACTTTCCCTTGTCTAGCTTCCAACTCTAGACACCTTTTCCCTATATACCATAGCACTGCTCACTCAAATTGATTGCGTTCGACAGTTTGGTCAATACTTGTCTATCTATCAGTCTTTTCTTAAGTAATTTGAAAAAGGAAAAAAAAATCTATTCTGAGCCTCTCAGTGCGTCTCTCCTTTTCTTGATGTGCCCAAAATAAAACTCCGAGTAATCGCCCTTTTGTTAACCTCTTCAATCGTATTGACTCATTTTCTCAGGATAAAATTGTGGGGATAATCAAATAGCTTTTAATTAGTTTTCTATTTCATTACTTAGAATCAGACTGTTTGCTTCCATGATTTGAAATCATTATGGAAATATTTTATGCGTAATTCTGCAGGATGGTTTGAAACTTGTTTGGTGTTTAAATGATTAAAATGTAGAAATGATTGTGCCTAAGTTTGGTTTAAATTTATTTTTTTAATGTGTTTTTTGTTTGTTTTGTTTTTTTTGTTTTAGATGAAGTATTGTGATTAGGGATGAATTGTTCGCTGTCTTTTAAAAGTCTCATCTCTGCTAATTAATTGAAACTTCTTTGGTGTTAATCAGGTTTTGGGTTTGTTCCGGTTCTTTTTTATTTTCCTCTATCTCAAGCAATTTTCTTTTTCAATTTATTTGAGGAGGAAGAAACCAAGACAGACAAAAGAATCCTGGTGGACCAGAGGTCTCTCTGTCCCCGACTTTCTCTCTCTCTCTCTCTCTCTCCCTCTCTCTCTCTCCGAGACTCCATTTCTCTACTACTCACATTCACTAACGCTCTTTCTTCTTCTCTAAAAATATATATTTCTCTCGCTCTCTCTTTCTATATCACTCCCTCCCTCCCTCCCCCCTCTCTCTCTTTCTCTCTCTTCCTCTCTCTCTCTCTCTCTCTGGATGTACTGCTTGGTATGGAAGGAGCCCAGTGGTTGCCCTGATGTCCACAAGGCAGAGTCAATCAACATTGAAATCACCAACCAATGTAGAGTCAACTTTGCACCCCCCCCCCCTTTTTTTTTTCCAGGCTGTTGTTGATGGTCGTTGACTTGAAGCACCAAACTGCTGGTAGAATACTTCACAGTTTAATTTTACTTATAAAACTTTAAATAACCTGAATACCTTCTTTAGTGAAAAAAAACTAATTATATATTTGAGATGAGTTGAAATATAAGAGAGATAAGATAAGATAACTTTATTGATCCAAACAAATGGAAATTCATTTTGATTACAATTGACAACCTCAGCGTAACTCCTGTACAATAACAATATAGATGCATGATATAGATGTACATGAGAACAACATTCACACACAATAAAAAAACACATAGACACTCATAACCAGCGCTTTATAAATAGACTTCTATGAACTTCTTGATGATGACAGAATTTTAATTTTTAACGTTGGTCATCCAGGGTCTATTATTACTGAATGTTTTTAATTTTCTTCTTTGATATAATTATGTTTTCACAGAACTGGATGTACGAATTAACAGTTGTGTTAAGTTCATCTGTCTGGGCAGTTGTTTGCAAACATGCCCAATCTGCTTCAGACAACTTTGTAGCTGTAAAACAGCGTCATCAGACCGTGATGGATGGACTGTACTTGAGGTTTTGTTGTTTTTAAAACCGGTTTGTACGTGGGTGTAAGATGGATCATTGTGAGGTCCGACTCTCCGAGGGGAAATGACGATCGAGATGTGTAGGCCATTTTTATGTTGCTATAACACATGTCCAAGGTTTTATCGTGCCTTGATTGACAATTAAGACTATAAGTTGGCAAGTGTTGAGCTAACGAAAGATAATTGCAATCTCCCATAACTAGTCGGACAGCATCAGAACTTATAGTCGTAAGTATATGTACAATTTCTAGTAAATGTTTTGCTGCTTTCTCTGTGTTGGCTGTGGGTGGTATATACACAAATATGGCGTAAAATTGTGTAAACCAGTCCTCCTCTTCTTGTTTTGCCACTATATGTTGTCCTGTCTGATCTGTACAAAAGAAACGCATTAAAGTCTACTGATGTGTCGGGAATAATGGACTTTAGAGGACTTAAGCAATAATATGAAAATGCATTTGGATCAAAATCTTACTACAAAACGCGTCTTTTCACTTTGGCATCCTAGAGTTGTCTACCCAAGACAGCTTACGCCAGTACCTGTTATCTGGCATCCTTCACACGGCAAAGCCACCAACCAATCGCGAGCTTCTTCTCACCGTCACCATAGAAACAAACAAACACACACACACACACACTCCACAAAACCAGCCGGCGACGTCCAAGATAACATTTTCAAAATATACCAATACGTAAATGTGCGACCAGTGTATTGTCCATTCTGTACCCCCCACCCCCCCCCCCCCCCCCCCATATCCCTACTTAGAACAGGGCTGTAAAAATAAAATAGTCACATTAAAGAAAGATGGATATGAAAATACTTTTTTTTTTAGAACCTCGCTTCCGTTGAGTGAAATCGCATCAATTATTTTTATAGCTTTTATATAGCGCTACTTTCATGCTTATAGCATGCTCAAAGCGCTTTTTGGTCCAATCTCATTTGTGGACCAGTATCTAGGAGTTGGTTTTCCGTGCTGCCTTTAGGCGCTCAACAAACACAACTCTGCCCGAGTCGGGTGTCGAACCTCGAGCCCCCTTCTAGGTAGCCAAGACAAGCCAAGTTCAAGCGCACTTGGCCTCTCGACCACGCTTCCCATAACTTTACGCAATGGTGTAAGTTACTCTCCTGGTCTTGGGACTTTAAAGCGTCTGCTATCTTGCATGCTGACAAGAGTCCCATTCGCGCTTTGGGGAAGGGGGAAAGCACCGTTCAATCGCTGCAACATCTCTCATTATTGAATGGCTTATCTCCCGTTGTCTTAGTACATTTTCTATATAGAGCAAAATTAATAACAAGTAATCTATTAACTAATTGGCTAAGTTTTTTTTTTTTATTGATTCATGTTTTTTGATCGTTAAGGAATAACTGTGCAAAGTTCCAACTTGATCCGAGAATGGGAAGTGGGCGAAATAACGTGTACAAGATTCCACCCAGACAGACAGATGGAGTGAGCTGATATAAGCTTGGTAAAAACAAAACAAAACTGGCCCGTGAAAAGGAATGATTCAAAACACTCTTAAGAGGAAGAAAAGGCAGACAGAGAAAGCGATGGGAAGACAACATAAAAGAATGAACAAGCCGTTGAGGGTAGATTCTGTCCAAGGAAAAAGACAGAGAGGAATGGAGAAGGACGGTCAACAGATCTTGTGTGGTGCCCCATTGGTGCAACAGTCTAAAGGATAGGTGAAGGTGATACTAAAACTTACGTCTTAACTCTTTCTCTCCGTAATTATTTTCCACGTTTCGACGAATTCTATTTTTGTTTACTCAGTAGTATTTCACTCCCCTGTTATGATGAAGCTTCAATCACTTTTTTGTTTGTTATCAGAAAATGTTTAATTTGGTCTAGAATTAAATGGGAATGCACGCTTTTTTAAATATAATACAGAGTAAAGTTTATACAATCAAACATTAATTTAATTTAGTGTGTTTAAATCAACGATGGTATTGTCAGTTAGGAGAAAAAGAGTTAACCCTAACCAGAGTCATAATAGGCTACCTAGTTACTTTAACCCTTGATAACTCATAAACTGCTAACGATGTCGATGAGTTGCCAACTCTCAGTGATGTTCTAAGACGATATTAGCACCCATTTTTGGGGTGTTATTAAAAATAAAATTATAAGATTGAGAAAGACTTTGAATATATATGAAGATGTATAAGATTGTAACTCTGATTGAAGATTGTATGTCTCGATACAGAGAATTTTACTATATGGTCTTGCGGCATGCGCTCTGGACTGCCGTCTCCATGGTCCAGGGTTCGAACCTTGCTCGTCGTCACTCCTTCCGTCCTGCGGAAGTTTTGGGCTTAGATGTAGCAATCTTTAAATCGAAAGAAACTTCAGAAACATGTAAAACTAAACAAAGATATGAGCGGAAATGACGTGCGGCCGTGTCACAATTTTTTTCTTTCACTAGCTAAAGAGTTTGATAGAATAGAGTTGTTTAATTGTTCATTAGAATTTCATAGATGAGTTTGTTTTTTTTTGTTTTTTTTTGTAGATCTGAAAAGAGATCACGTGACTTTTATTAATTATAACTCGGAAGTTTGTAAAAGAAGAAAACCGAGAATGCAAACTTTATACCACAGCCCCTCCCCCTTTTTTACCCCAAAACCTACTTTTTTTTTTTTTTCAAACCCAACATTTACAAACGAAATATCACGTTTTCGCATGTGATCAATACTATTATTCGCTCAGTAGGTTCTGCATGGCAGAGTAGTCTGTCCTTTACCACTAGTTCTTTATGCAGGTTAGGTAAACAAATAGAGCATTTTATTACTAAATAACATAATGTTTAACACATACACACACACGCACGCACACATACACACACACACACACATAGGTTAACACCTGTCAAAGTATACGCACTTAAAGCACATGTACATAATGCGATACGCACTTTGAAATGTCAATGTCATTAGTTATAATGACATGTATTGAGCAAAACTTGAGGGGAACAAATCAACGGCATGTCAGTAATTAAGGCCAGTGAGAAACGGTCGCAACGAACGTGCGACCACTGCACTTGTTCTAGTCCGATCGGGTCACAAGCAGCCGGATGAATTCCAGCTACCCGTCGCCTTCAGCGTGGCCCTCCGGTGGAAACGTCTAGTGGGTGGAGACTAGATAGGCTAAGTACGAGTAGCGAACCAGGCCCGGCCGGGCTTCCCTGGGTGAGCTTTTGCTTTTTTTTTCTCTCACTCGGGATTGGGATGGAAAGAACGCCCGGAACCCAGTCCAAATAGTATGCCACGCCGTTCCACATGGGGGCCGTCATCAGTGACCCGTAGCTGGAGTGGCGGTCCCTACACGGAATAGTGGCGGTTACAGTATAGGAATATGAGACAAGCTCCCCGCAGTTAGCACTGTTCTCGGCCACTTGTAGCGAGTGGGACCCAGGAACGGGGACGGTGCGCTGTGTACACGGCACGGCCCGGTCTGGCCCATTCATCCGATATGGCCGTCTACCGTTGGGTGCCCTCAGACAGGACAGGGGTGAAGAGCCCCATGTCCAGGCCTGGTGGTTGGATAAAAGCCTTTCTAACCATCAACGGGATAA
Source organism: Biomphalaria glabrata (assembly GCF_947242115.1). Classification (NCBI taxonomy): domain Eukaryota; kingdom Metazoa; phylum Mollusca; class Gastropoda; family Planorbidae; genus Biomphalaria; species Biomphalaria glabrata. The sequence goes on from NC_074725.1 coordinate 5,063,173, forward strand.
TGGCGCTTACGGCGCCGACGCCCTACTGGACTTCACTGAAGGTCACAAGCAGAGATATCGTATGCACTCAGTCACAAATAACATGGCGTCTCACCTTCATGGATGATCTGAAAGCGGCTGAAAAACACTTGGAATGAAGCTGCCAGCATCACTGGAGACTGATTTCTATGGAAACAACTTGCCGCCTGTTGTCGACTTATAGCACCTAACTGCTGGTAGACAACTAAACCCGTGGCATTTTACGACTCGAGAGACGATCTTTTCCCTTTGCAAGTTCTTGTGTGATACACAGCTGCGGTTGCAGGTAGGGCATATGTAATCACCAGGCGCTGTTGCATTTTCAAACTTGTTTCTGCTTCTGCATACAAATGGATTGCAGATTACAACTAAACCACTTTAGTTGAAATAACTTTAGTTGACTTCTTTTTGAACGAAACTAAATAGAACTTTTATAACAATATAGACAAATTTAACTTGAGATGAAATGAAATAAATTGATATTGAGACAAATCTAACGCACAATAAAAACATGTCAATACACTCTGTCATCCCATAGTCGTCTGGAGTAGGTAGAACAGCATACGATAGTGCCGATGATCTTGCATCATTCAAACGTTAAATTAGCGCTCTCTTTCTCTCTACAACAGCGGTTCTCAACCATTTAGGCTCGACGACCCCTATTTACAAACCCCCACTCTGCCGCAACCCCCCCCCCCCCCGCACACACACACAGCAATAGAAGAACAGACAATAGCAATTCATTTTTCGATGGTCTTTGGCGACCCCTTGGAAATCGTCAATCGACCCCCAAAGGGGTCGCGACCTATAGGCTGAGAACCCCTGCTCTACAACTAACAATAAATATTCCCTTTTCATATCACCTAGGAAACACACACACACGCATACTCCATAACACCGCCCAATGATTTAAATCATATCAGTTAGGAAACACATACACCCCATAACAACGCCCCATGGGCCTACTGATCTAAGTCATGTCTCACCTAGAAACACACACAGAGGCGGCCTTATCCTTAGAGGGGTCCTGGGCGAGTGTCGTAAGAGCCTATATATACCGTACCACATCACGCTAACGGGCTTGTCCGCCTCTAACGCTGTATTTTTACTACTAACACTAACACTGCCCCCTCCAAAGATCTGTCCGTCCCGGACAGAATCAACCTCATGACATTGGCTGTGAAGTTTCATCGCTGTAGGTGGGGGTCGATCGGTGTACTATTGCCCTTTCACTAATAACATACTGTATTATAATTGTGCTGCAGGAAAGATTTCGCCATTTAAGGTTAATAAACGTAACTAATGATTCAGAACCATTTTGCATGAAAATCCACTAACTAGATAACAGTAGTAGGAAAGTGACTATTAATTACGAAGGTGAACTAGATTACATCATATACATACATTGGCCTCCTTCAGTCGTAGAACGACTATGGTTCATCTCGCACTAGTGAGATGAAAGCCTGGGCATTGTTTATGGTCGGAACGTTGCCGCCCACACAGCAGTTCCTCCTTCTCCGCGCAACTGATGTGACCAAAGGAACGGAATATCCGATACAGTTTGGGATCAGTAGCGCCGCATGCTCTGCCAGGCTGTAGCACGGTGTGCCGCAATCTGCCTAAGGGTCACCAGCTCCTGATTTTTCCTCAGGGTTGTCTCCCGAAGCCTTTCCCGCATTCGGGTATAGCCGCAAGGCAGCGGAGGTATGGATTCAGGGTTTTCCTTCTCCTATTCTAGAAGCTAAATGTGACTAGGAAATCTACGATCGCTGCCCCCGCCCCCCCCCCCCCCATTACACGCGGGGCCTGGGTCGATTGCCCCACTTGCCACCGCCTAGGGCCGCCGCTGGTATCAGTTTATACTGGACTTCCTACTTAAGTTCTGAGAACTTCAATTTTCGCCTAATGCTTGCATAATTAAATACGCTACATAAGCTCACAGATACATGCATGCATTCAACTGTTGATACTTAAATCAAATTTTACATATGGTGACAGGCACTAATGGATCCCGCTATGTCACGCAATTTGTGAGACGGATTGTATGATAATGCCAAATCCGATTTAGTAGCCACCCCGCCTCTAGAGCTTAGCTATGGATGATAAAGATGGCACTCTAAGGGACGTCACAAAAGGACAACGCTCTGAAAGCTTATACTGTAGGCCTAGCCTAGATATTGTTTGCGTATGACTACACTGGGAAAAAAGTTCAATTAATTTAATTACTATAGGCCTATGCCCTATACCAGTGATGCCCAACCTAATTCGACCCGCGGGCCATTATAAGTTCCAACACTCATCTCGCGGGCCACGTGTACGAAAAGTTATAAAATGAAATGAAATTGTCCTGAAACTATTTTGGTAGAAACCTATGGATTTGATACTTAATTAATAGGTTATTTGACAATTATATATTTTTTACGCGTAAGACTATACATTCATTTCTCTACCTAAATGTGAGCAACACCGGCTCATGTTGTGGTCTCTTTTTGATAAATATTTCCATGGATCCTCCAATATCACAATTTCATAAACACACAAATGTTAAAGATCATGATACCAATCCATCAAAGAAAAAGTAAGGGCCCAAACGTATGTAAAGATACATTTTTTCAACTTTTCTTTTTTTTTGTTTGGAAGGTAGATTTCTACACTTAGTGCCGATGTTGCGGCGGGCCGGATGGAACCACGTCGCGGGCCGAATATGGCCAGCGGGCCGTAGTTTGGGCATCACTGCCCTATACGGATGCGCATAGATAAGTTGGTTTTTTAAAAATCTTTATATATATATATATATATATATATATATATAAATACAATGCAGTAAAAAAAAATAATAAAAAATGAAATTATTAGATGAGTAAAGAAACTAGTTTGGTTCAACGCCAGATAGGAGAATATTCTCTAATATATCACGTTTGCTCATTTTCAGCATCTGAATTAAATGCCAACTCCCCTCCTGGCTTAGTTCATCAGAAACCAAAGTCTTTCACTCGATGCTAAAGCGAGGCTGTAGGGCAGGGGTGGAGGGATAACTCGAAGGTAATCGCGCGCTGAGCTCTCGCTTTCCACACCATTTGGGTAATTTCTAAACCCCCCCCCCCCCCAGCATTTCTATTTTTTGTTTCGTATTTTTTTAGCCATTATTTTTCTTTTCTAGTGACCGAACTAATAATAGAATACACACAGATGTTTCAAGAAGTGCATATGAATTTCGGTTATCTTTGGGAAGCAGACGCGAAGTGAAAACATTATTAAAAACGTGGAACAGAAAAGAGACGGGATAATTTCGTTTGGGAAACTTGTAGAAGAAATATTTCCCCCAAATTTTGTGAACATAATCCTACGGCTGTGCTGTTGCTGAGGTAGGTGTTAGATCGTTCTAAAACATTCGCCTTATTGTAATAAAGTTTTGATTTAAACTATTGTAGGAAGACTATAAGGGAATAAAAAGAAAAAAAAAATTAACGATTTTTATTATGGCTGAATTAAACATTAAATGAAATCTGTGAATGATGGGTTTACCAATCTATGCTGGGTTGGTTCGATCAAATCAGAGGGCGAGGGGAGGGCGGCTGTCTCAAAAGTAAAGTAGCAATTATACATAAAACACTGAACCATAATCTTCAAATACAAAAACGAAATTTAATAAAAAAAAAATACTTGGAAACACACAAAGATAAAGGCACATTCCTCGTTCCATATGATAGGACAAATTTGTACAAATACTCCTTCTTCCCTAGTGCATGGAATGGGTTGCCTGGACTAGCCAGGAAAACCAATGACTTGGCAGAATTTAAGACATTGGTTAATATGCATGACTGAATGCATGACGCGTAAGACGTAATCATCTTCTTTTTTGAAGTAACGTCTGTATTATATAAGATAAGACATGTACTAAATGTAAAAATTTAAAAAGAATAGAAGCTTTTATTAGCGGGAAAAAGTGAGCAGTGCACTAACAAGCCTAGTACACCCCCTAGTGTCGCTATTCTGTCACAACATAGACTAACAATAAATATTTCTTCTCTAAATATCTTCATGGTCTTACCAGTTAGGAAAACAGCCCGGCCTACTAAAAATCAGACAGTTATAGAACGATAGCAAACCAATCTTCTTCCTAAAACAATAAACCAGTAATGGAAGAAAACTCTATTCATACTTTATGTTTCAATAGTTAGAAAATTTCACATTACAATTTTATTTGACGGCATTTTTAATAGCTCCACCTGGCATTTTATGCAGGCCTACTTTGTATGTGGATTAAACCCACGACGTTCGCGTTATAAATGCGAGCTCCATCAACTTGGCTTTTCAACCACACTATTATGTGCGAAATTTTAGCTAGTAATGAATTTTTTTTTTTTACTTAAGTTTCTTACTTCCACTAACTTCCACCTTCTTTCTTTTTGTTACCATTACCATCCATGAAGAAATAGAGTTAATTGGAATATCACAGCAAAGATTTTACATAAAAATTCGAATAAATAAATTTCATTACATTTTAAATATTAAAAGAAACGTTCACCACTTTTAGCTGTATTATAATTTGCTATAACTTTTCATCCGTACATGTCTCATTTCAGTCGTCGGGATGTTTGTACCTCTCCTAACTATTTTTACATGTTCTGATCAGAAAAAAAAAAGTTTCTCATAAAGTTGAATACAAATATTATAACATCGACCTCTCTCAATGTATGTATGAAGTGCTTCACGGTAGCCACAGCCAAAATGTCACCTAGTTCCCACGCATTAAGGAAAAGGCTGTGACCGAAAAAATACAACACCAAAAAGTTGAATGACTTTGTAGTGTTCCTCCTCCCTACTCCAGGGGGAAAAAGACGTCATTATATTTGTCTGTCCGTCCGTCGGTCTGTCACATCTAGATGTTGGAAAATACTTGAAAAGGTATTGAAAATCTGATGTCATATTTTACAGCCTGCATAGTTTAGGTGGTACGACAACTTTTAATCTTCTGATAGCGAACCGTTTTTATTAACGAGATTTTATTAACTCATTCCGTCTGTCTGGTACATGTTATTTCTCCCACTCTCCTCACTAGGATCAGGTTCACACTTGGCACAATTTTTCATTGTTGACCACAATACACGATTTAATCAAAAAAATTATCCGATTAATTAAATAATAAGTAGTAATTAATTAACTTTGTTTTTTTTTGTATAGAAAAGGGGAGATAAATCTTGCAGTAGAAAAAGATATGGCGGTAATAACTCGTATTATCCATTAGGAAAATTTGTCTTACAATTTGTGCATTACACCAAACAAAGCGTTATAATTCAACTTAAAAGCAAATGTAACCACTTCTTCTATCTTTTAACTAGATCTGTATTATGTGCCGTCAGAGGTGAAGGGAAACTAATGAGCGATCAGGGTTTGGGTCTCTGATTAAAATGTTTTACAAGATGAGCACGTTAGATGTACCTTCTCATTGTTGAAGGAATTTCTCTATTTTCTAAGATAAGGTTCTCAAATTGTTCGATCATTTAGCTTTCAAACTTATACGTTGACAGAAGAGATGTAGATATGTTCATCATGAAACTTCAACACGGGCGATCATCATTACTTATTTTGTTTTACAGCAATAAGCTAGCGAAGTAGTGCTACATGGGGTAACACTGTCTGTAGGTTCATTCAACCGAGGACATTCATAGTTCATTTCAGTTGACAACCTTCGTACTTCCCATCCTTTTGTCTGTCCATTGTCATACAGAATTTGTTGAATCCTTCCAGAAAAATCTATAGGATCGGAATGAACTTCATTCTTCTTAGGATAATTCTTAGAACTAGGAAAAAAAAACGATTGAGCCAAGAGAGACACATTGAGAAAAACACATCCGTCATGAGAAAGACACAAATGCTAGCCAATATACAACTTTCACATGTTCGAAATGTTATTGTTTGGATTATTTCCCATGGGTGTGTAGTCAGATGTAAGATTTATACACGTTTTTACATTATTATTATTATTATTATTATGTTAGAAAAAAACGAATATTCATTCTCTGGCGCAGCCAGGGTCGAGTTTCGTTAGAGAGAAACAAAGTCATTGTAGTCCCTTTATCAGTTTCCACCGAAGAATTTTCTGGTGATGTGGCAGGTCTGCAGTAATACCGCCCTCTAAAAGGCAACGAGAATGTTCCTAGGATTGCCAAGGGCCTTGAATGTATCTGTGAGGTCAGTTGTTATTATTCCCTCGGTTGATATAACAATGGAGTTTATTGTTGTTTTAGATAACTTCCATAAACGCTTAATCTCCAGGCCTAGGTTTCCATGTTGTTGTTGTTTTTTTTTCCAGCTCAGTTTTTCTTAAATTATGAGTTAGTGGTACGGCGATGTCAATAATGGTAGCGTTTTTTTCTTTTTTTTTTTTTATCGATGAGCAGCAGATCCGGGCGATTGAAATCTACCGTTTTGTCGGTCAGAATAAGCCTATCCCAGAACAGTAGATGATCAGTAGGCTCGAGAACCTCTTATGGTGAGTATTTGTAATATGGAGGAGTATCCTTACCGATCAAATTGTGTGTCAAAGCCAAGTGCTGGTGTATTAGCTTTGCAACTTGGTTATGGCGACCTAGGTAGGCAGATTCCGATAGGGCTGAACATCCTGCCATTATGTGTTCAATCGACTCGCCCACATTTCCACATTTTCAGCATTTGTCAACAATATTGAGTTTTAGGATATGTTTTCTCGTAAATTTTGTCCTAATTACTCTGTCCTGTATTGCTGTAACAAAGGCTTTTTTTTTTCCAAAGCCTTCTGTTTCAGGGTAGAGATGACATGCTTTGAGCCATGCTAAGGAAGCAGCCTTGTCAATGTTGTCCCTATCTAATAAAGCCGGGAATTTTCCGTGGTGTGTTTTTTCCTTCCCATAGGCGAATCTCATGCCCTACGTCGTCCAAACCGACATTAACATCAACATTGTTTAGGTTCAGAGGGGTCGAATCGAAGTCGTATTTCCGTAGGAAGGAAACTAGTTCATTACTGGAGGCGAGCAGTTTTGATCGTATTTTTTTTAAACTTTCGTCTTACACTATTTGAAGATGTTCTGCAATCCGCGGCCTCCATTAATATATTACTTTTATCCTTATTATTATTATTATTAAGCATTAAGGAACGGCAAAACAAAAAAAAAGTAATAAAACAAAACATAAAAAGAATAAGATTTGTGTGAATGTCTGCCTGGTCGTGTGATATGCGTTCTGAACTTTCGTCTCCAAGATCATGGGTTCAAACCATTGCCGCCTTCTACTCTGAAAAAAACAGTCAGAAACATGTACAGCTACAAAGCATGGTGTAAGTGTGGAGGATTTATGTTGTGTACCACTGCAGTGACCACATGACACCACTACAGCGGCCACATGACACCACTGCAGTGACCACACGACACCACTACAGTGACCACACAACACCACTACAGCGACCACACGACACCACTGCAGCGACCACACGACGCCACTGCAGCGACCACACGACACCACTGCAGTGACCACACGACACCACTGCAGCGACCACACAACACCACTGCAGTCAACTTATAACACAACTGCAATGGCCACACGACACCACTACAGCGACCACACAACACCACTACAGCGACCACATGACACCACTGAAGTGACCACACGACACCACTACAGCGACCACACAACACCACTGCAGCGACCACACGACACCACTGCAGCGACAACACGACGCCACTACAGCGACCACACGACACCACTGCAGTGACCACACGACACCACTGCAGCGACCACACAACACCACTGCAGCGACCACACGACACCACTGCAGCGACCACACAACACCACTGCAGTGACCACACGACACCACTGCAGCGACCACACGGTGCCACTGCAGCGACCACACAACACCACTGCAGCGACCACACGACACCACTGTAGCGACCAAACAACACCACTGCAGCGACCAAACGACACCACTGCAGCGACCACACAACACCACTGCAGCAAACTTACGACACCACTGCAGCAACCACACGACACCACTGCAGCGACAACACGACACCACTGTAGCGACCACACAACACCACTGCAGCGACCACACGACACCACTGCAGCGACCACACAACACCACTGCAGCAACCACACGACACCACTGCAGCAACCACACGACACCACTACAGCGACCACACAAAACCACTGCAGTCAACTTATAACACAACTGCAATGGCCTCACGACACCACTGCAGCGACCACACAACACCACTGCAGCGACCACACGACACCACTGCAGCGACCACACAACACCACTGCAGTGACCACACGACACCACTGCAGCGACCACACGGTGCCACTGCAGCGACCACACAACACCACTGCAGCGACCACACGACACCACTGTAGTGACCAAACAACACCACTGCAGCGACCAAACGACACCACTGCAGCGACCACACAACACCACTGCAGCAAACTTACGACACCACTGCAGCAACCACACGACACCACTGCAGCGACAACACGACACCACTGTAGCGACCACACAACACCACTGCAGCGACCACACGACACCACTGCAGTGACCACATGACACCACTACAGCGACCACATGACACCACTGCAGTGACCACACGACACCACTACAGCGACCACACAACACCACTACAGCGACCACACGACACCACTGCAGCGACCACACGACGCCACTGCAGCGACCACACGACACCACTGCAGTGACCACACGACACCACTGCAGCGACCACACAACACCACTGCAGTCAACTTATAACACAACTGCAATGGCCTCATAATACCACTGCATTGACATCAAAACACCACTACTGTGACCTCATAACACTACTGCAGTAAGGGCCAGATTAAAGGGAGAGGCCTCGGGACTTCCACAAGAAAGGTGTCTCCACAAAAGAGATAAAAATATATCCGAATTTTGACGGGTTAGAAAGTTAAGTTTTTTTTTTTTTTTTTTGTTTTGTTTTTTTCATTTTTACCGCTTACGACAATGTCGTGATTAAGAAGTGTCCGCTTTTTGTATGCTCGGAATAAGTAAATACAGTTCCAAAGGCCTTACCCTCCATTAAAGGAAATGGATATTAAATTTATAAGAATTCTATTTCTTTCTTCTAAAACATAACACGCTTTTAGATATAAGTATTTTCATTCAAAAATAAAATGGATCTTTATTAAAGCCTTCGAAAAATAGTGGGTGCCTCCACAAAAATCCTGCCCCGAGGCCTCTACATATATCCGGCCCTGAATGCTGTGACCTCATAACGACTTGAAGATAGATGCTCTTTAAGCTCATTCAGGTAAATGTTCCTTAGTATCGTCTTCAGCCCCTCTCTCGCCTCTAGATATCTCACTATATCACCTTAAACATAAGCTTCGCTTAAATAAATCACGACTCACATAGATGGCCACTTGGGCACGATTCACATAGATGGCCACTTGGGCACGATTCACATAGATGGCCACTTGGGCACGATTCACATAGATGGCCACTTGGGCACGATTCACATAGATGGCCACTTGGGCTACCTCCCGTTACAACGTCCCAAACTTCAACTATAAATTATTGAACGTATACTAAGAGGTGCAGTGATGCCACATGCCATATCTTATTGCACTTAAAATGGAGGTCGAAGCATTTAGTTCTGAAAAAAAAAGTATGAATAAACATGAAACGTGACATAGACCAGCACTAGGGTACAAAGGTTATTGAGAGAAGGTGAACAGAACATGGTGAAACATAGATAAGCCTCGAGGAGGACTCGAACCCCGATCCGGCGCCATCGCCTAGCAGCGACAGATAACAGTCTAACATCTACTTAAGCCATCCGGATCTTCCAAAAATGTGACGTCAGCATCGTGATGACGTGTTTCTCCCAGACCACTACCACATCTTTTGCCATGATTGTCCTCACAAGCAATTCTGTATTAAGAGTCAATAAATATAGGAGCCCCGAGGCTACTTCCAAAGACAAACAAAGGTTCTAATTTAAATTGCCTCTCTCTCTCTCTCTTTCTTTCTCTCTCTCTCTCTCTCTCTAACAATACAACAAGACGACATTAACGCATTACATATAGATAAGTTTCAGAAGTGAAGTATGTTTATCGTAGCTTCAGAAGTGGGAGTAAGTAGATGTTACATTGTTCTGTTACCGGTCGTTGACTTGTAGCACCAAACTGCAGGTAGACAACTAAACCGTTGTTGGCGTAATGTATCTTAGCTACTAAAACTTCAAATAACTTGAATAACTTTCTTTAATGAACAATCCAAATAAGACTTTATTTATAATACGGACAAAATCAACTTGTGATCAAATGAAATAAATGTAGTAGACTTTAGTAATAAAATCTAACTCATTTTAATAACACAACCTTTCAGTCTCACGTTCTGGAGTCTTCCTAAGACCAAGTGACGACAATGCCGCCTATGTTACATCATTCGCAACCATTCTCTAAACTCTTCACACCGTCACCTTATAAACACACACATACATACATACACACACACCCCATAATGCACTGGTACATGATGGCTGTTAGGCGATGGGTCCTTTGTTCGAGTCCTCCTGCGGGTTTATCTACGTTTCAACATATTTTCTTCCTCTTCTCTTAATAACCTTGGTACCATAGTGCTGCTATTATTTGTCAACATCAAGTTTAATTATCTTAGTCCACAACTAGAATTTTAGCATCCGATATCAGGGGCCTCAGCATGTTCTCTTCAGACCGACCATCTTGCAAATCTCTGTGTGTTAACCTTTAGAATAGATCAACTTAAGTTTTATTTACTGTATGGGAACATATGTAACCCTGTTAATTTTGTAGCTGATGAAGGCCTCGTGGCCCAAACGTCCTTTGTTTTACTTGGTCCGGCAGGGTTACATATATGCGTGTTTCGTATTTTCTATACAGTCGTTTACCTCTGCAGCAGTAAATCTTTGTGTTTTTTTGAGTGTATGGGAACAAGAACGGTTTGTACAATGAAAGATGTCGCCGTTATTATTCCTTTTGCGATTATTGTGGTTAAATTATATCGACTTATGTTGGTAACCTCTTCGCTGCGTCTTGAATAGGCTACTTTGAAAACGGTGATAATAATTAAACTTCCAACTCACATTGGAACAAAGGCGAAGGCCGACATTGTAATGAGAGTGCAAGTGGGATGTTAGTCCACAAACATAGAATCAGGGCCGGTCCTACAGGTTGCGGGGCCCTATGCGAAACGGATTGCGCGGGGCCTAATTTGGGTTGTGTTAAGGATAATAAGGGAAAATTAGGATTTTGTATTAGAAAATAAATCCGTCTTTGCATTTTATTTATACTTTACTAAGTACAAAATCAGTGTCAAATTAACTTTGGTTGCAGTGGCCTAAGACCGGCCCTGCATAGAATAGATAATGATTGGAATTCATCTCAACTACTGAAGTTCACAACCTTCTCCACTGAGGAGATCTTGCCTGTCTCTAAAGACGCTAAACTACATACTGAAGTCCACAACCTTCTCATTGAGCAGATCTTGCCTGTCTCTAAAGACGCTAACCTTTGAACTGTTTTCTTTATTCCAGAACTAACCCTAGTCTTCGTTTTGGTCCTGGCGTTATTGTCGCTAACTCGAAATAAAAAAAACAACCGAATCATAACTTTCACCTGCTTAATCCCTATGTCCGAGGGTTAACGAGGATACCACGTGACCAGCACAACGACAAACCGCGTCTTTACTTACCCAAAGTATGTCAGGTTAGAGTTAAGAGTTGTAAGTAACTTTACCCAATCTCAGGGACATCTCAACAAATCCTGACCAAAATCCTGGTCTTAAAAATGGTTTGAACTCGAGACTTCTCATTTGAGAAGCCAAGCGCTTTAGTACTCAACCACCACGTTCATTTTACTATATAAACATATCACAAGAGGAATATTGACAAACTGGTAATCAATATAGATGTTTTATTAATATGCTCTTTTATATTGCGTTTTACTAACTTAATGATGTAGAATATTATAAGGGCTTATTTCATCCTCTCATTTTCATAAAGATAAGCAGCATGTCTGTCTTTCTTCCTATCTGTTACTTTGCGTGCCGTTGAAAATGGATGTGCGAGCCACCTCTGGCAAGCGTCCCATATGTTGACAACGCACGCACTGCTTCATTTAAATAACCCACGACGTCATACCCAGTCCAACGGTTGCCAAGAACACAGAAATATGCCAATTGTGAAACAGATACATCACCGGGGATATCCGACACATGCCAATTATATCAGCGGGAATGCCCAATTTTCAGCCCATTCCCGTCATTCAAGCCACGAATCGTGTTGCTATTTTCTCGCTTCCTTCTGACAAGCTAAACGATTTGGTGCACGGAAGAGGGCCATGAATGTTTAAGACCGCGAGAGTCTTTTGCATGAAACGAATATTATTGATCATGTCGAAGCTAGAGGTGTAAGATCTATCTTGATCTAAATTCCTCGTACATGTGTAAAGAATGCCGTTTTGGAGATTTATTTCTAAGAATATTTCTTAAAAAACCTAACTGGCATATCGTAACAAAATATTGGAGATTTTAACGATATAAAAATTAATCTGTTCTACATTCTTCAAGCAATAAAATACAGTAATAGAACAAAAAGCAATATTGAGAAAATAAGGTTGAGAATTCAAATAAATAGATACACTAAGCAATGTGATGGGTACTAAATCGAGACCAATCATTACAGAAGGCCTGAAAGCTGATCTGCAACGTCACAACATGTGGGCAGTTTAGACAGATAGCTCTTTGCCACATCACAGGTCTGAACACTGCTCCCAACTAATTATCTCAAGAGAGCCAAGTAGTTGATCTGCCTATCAACACAGCTGCAGCATCACAGCTTGTTAAGTTCCCTGTAGCCTACGTTTTTAAATGTTATTAGTCGCGCACTGTCGTAGATCAAAAAAAAATTCTTTCATAGCGAAAGTTGTCGTCTGCATCACACTTCCTGTCATTTAGGAGATTTGGATTGGACCAAATCGTTAGGCTGAAAATAATAACTGCACTTATATTAAAAACAAACAATTAAGAAACAATTATTGTTTATCACTATGAACTGTATTCAAATTAAGCTAATTTTAGTTCAATATAAAAAAATGTAATAATATAATATATATATTAATACATTTAGGAAACCTTGCTGGACCTAAGTAAAAAATAAGGACGTTTGGGCCACGAGGCCTTCATCAGCTACACACAAACCAAAAAAAAAAAAAAATAAGGACAAACAATTAACTCAAAATAGGCTTTTAAGTGACCTTATCTGTCCGATGTAGTTGGCTATCGAAAGGAAATAATCTCCAATGGTGCGCGTTAGGGGAAGGGGCGGAATGTTTGTCGTTATCTTATTTTTAAGAAAAGTGAGTCAGTTGTTGAGTTGATTCTTAATAATTAAGTCCTGTCTCATAAATTGTAATTACAGATTTTTGTTTAGCAAAACTCAGCGTCTCAGCGGATGGAGAATTCCCTGAAGCCTCATAGGTGGCTCTAGAAACAGCTTAAATTCAATCCCAAATTTAAAGAAAAGCAAATATAAAAATCCTTTTTTTAAAAAAAGGAAAAAACTCCGCTATTACAACTATATATCTTAATACCTTAAAAGTTGTTTCCTTTAATCGATATCAAAATAATTATTTACCAATAATTAATTGACTAATTGGTTAATTTATTAATCGATTCATGTGTCATTAGGTACAATAAATAATGGGTTAAAGTTTCAACTTGATCCAAAATAAAATGTTTAATTACCTAAAAGGACGAAACCCTACATATTTAGCCTCATATATGAATACCAAAGGATTAATTTCCATCGTTGATATCAAACAAAATAATTAATTTGCAGTAATTAACTAATTAGTTTATTTTTTCATATATTTTTTATTGATTCATATCTTGTCTATGTCAATGAATAATTGGGCAAAGTTTCAATTCGATCCGAGAATGGGTGTGGGAGAAATAACATGCTTTACCAGACAGACAGTACGAGTTGATATAAGCTTTATAAAAAATCCTTGCCACCACTAGCCTAATATTCAAACTTGACATGTTTGGTATGGCAGCTTTTATTTGATTTGTTTTTTTTACCCATAGTTGCTTTACAAATTATTATTAATCACTATTTGATAATCTTTATAATCACAACATAATCTTTTTACTTAATCCCGCAGAGAGACATTCACTTGGTAGTAGGAGCTACGAGAGAAACGAAACTTGACTGTTGAAGAGTTCCAGAGCTAAAGTTCTACACGCGCTATGTGGACCACAGCTTTGTGCGTAGTACTGACATCACTGACAACACATTTGACACATGCTCAAGTTTGTGGAGACGTCCCTATAGTCTGGGTTTGTACCATTCACAGAGTGTTTGTACGATATCTTATCTTTGTATTATCTTCTCTTATCTTTTTTCTTATCTTCAGCAACCATTTTGGTGCTGAGCTGTAGGCTTTTTACAATACCTCTATTCAAGTCAATCCTTTTTGAAACCTATGCAAAGGGTGTGTGCACGCGATTCTCGAAAACGGCTCAAACAATTTTTTCTAGAAATTTGACAGTTGATGTATATCGTTGGGAAAAGAACAACTAGCTCTTTGGCCAAATCGGGAAAACTCTAGTTTGACCGTTATAATTTTTCAAAATTTAAAAATAAAATAATTTAAATTTTGCCAGAGCACTGGAAAATATTTATCCAGAACACATTCTACGTTTCATTGTATTTCCACATATGTGTATTATTCATTCGAGAGTTTAATAAATCAATGTTCAGGAATATTTTGCGCACAGTCATCTAGGTCTAGATGGAGGATATTCCAGCTACCGTCGCCTCAGCGTGGCGCCTCCGTGGATACGTCCGCCAAGGGAGTCGGATAGGCTAAGAATGGTAGCGCACATAGCTCTCAGTGGGCTACCACACGAACGGTCGAGAGACTGTACACTGCACGTGGTAGGGATGTAACAAAGGCTCGCTAACCCGTCCAACCCCCCCCCCCCCCATCGATTCGTTCCCTAACGGGGGCCATACGCGCTGTGATGGACCCTCGCACGGGTTCGATGGGACATTATAGACATAAGAAGGGCCCCCACGCGGCTCGGCCTCCGGCCTCGCACGAGGGAGGGAACTCGTGCGTGGCTCAAGGGGGTCGTGACTAGCGACAAACCGGGTGTGAATACATGATCACTTCGGCTAAGGCGGGACTTCGGACAGAGGGATTGGGGAAGAGCCGATGACTCATCCTGGCCATGGATAAAAGCCTTTCCTTGGTCAAGAGGTCCATAATAGGGAACGGGACGTTCTCGGACCTTAAGGACATCTGAATCTAGGTCTAGATCTGAATAACTATTATTATAGAATATACATTTTAGTAGATTTATACATTCGTTTAATTAGGATTTTTTTCTCGGGGACGGGAGTAATGTAGTGATGTAGATATGTTCCATTGTTTAAATGTTGATTTAAAAATTTTATCATACTGTTACGAATCTCCCTAACCGGACACTCTGTAAACTGCACCACACGACACCACCAACTGAAAGAACTTGACAACTCCGGGCTCCAAAAAAAGTAATAGTTTAATGTCAATAAATAACAGCCAATATTGTACAATTGGCAGCACGTAACACAAGACTGTACAAATATCTCTCCGTTAATAGCCGTACCGCCGTGTCGACTCTTGCACTGGTCTCTCTGTCTCGTCTCGGACTTGTACTGAGCCGTCGTAACGAACCGTAGATCGGGAAGTTGTCTCCCCGTCTCTGATTCCTTTGCTCTTTATGTAGGGTCCCTGCTGGCCTTCTAGAACCGAACGGAAGATCACTTGACCATTCTAGTTATCACATGACTGCAGCCCTCGTAACACTCCTGAGCTCTGTGCACGACGCCGATCCTTCCCGTCTTCTCGGCTGACCGTCGTAACTCGTCACGGTTGACCGCTCGTCTCGGCTGACCGTCGTAACTCGTCACGGTTGACCGCTCGTCCAGCGCTGGCCTGGGGCGATTTGCGTCGGCTGACTACACACTCCTACAACCCCCATCTGTGCCAACACCAGGTTTATAACAATACAGTAACGTTTATTTTTTTTTCTGTATTTATCAATTTTTATTGTTTAAAGGTTTATATAGAATACCTAAGTGAATTATTTGTAATCTCTGGTGTTTAACCCTTTACAGCCTACGGGCTTATACTTACGCGTATACCTACTTTGTAAGCCTACATTATTTAGATTGTCATTAAATTCTGTGAGAAGGAGTTTCCTTGGACCTGATTGCACCGTCTTACGGGCCGGAAATGACCCGCGGAACGTAGTCTGGGCATCACTATTTAAACTTATGAAAAGATTAAAGTTAACTTCCATGTGATTGACCTCTGTTGTGTACTTTTTGTTTTAGAGGAACAATAATCAGACCTGTCCTCCGAGAGCCATCTGCGCAGACGTTTTTAATACCATCAGGGACTGGTACAACGGAACGACCTGTCCGGAGAAGCGAACCCTGCACAACTGCTTCTGCGGGTCAGGCATGTGTCCAGTGAATGACGAGAGTCACCAGATGTATGCTTCACAGTTTCACAGGTAAAAAGTAACACATTAAACGTTTTATTGGTGACCATCCCACGTAGACTAGACTAGAGTATAGAGTATAGGGTTTAGTAAAAGAAATTTCTATAAATCAAATAAGAACATAAAACTAAAATGTTGTTTAACCTTAGTTAGGCCAATAATAGAATATGCATCCTCCGTTTGGGACCCCTCAACTCAAGAAAACACAAACTGGAACAGACACAAAATAGAGTAGTGAGATTCATAACAAACGAATATTCACATTTGACTAGAGTAACACCTTTAGTAAAATCACTAAATTTAGAAACCCTTCAGGATAGAAGACTCAAAAGTAAAGTAGCAATTATACATAAAACACTGAACCATAATCTTCAAATACAAAATTTAATAAAATACTCTGAAAGACACAAAGATAAAGGCACGTTCTTCACTCCATATGCTAGGACAAATTTGTACAAATGCTTCTTCTTCCCTAGTGCTATTAGAGCATGGAATGGGTTGCCTGAGCTAGCCAGGAAAACCAGTGACTTGGCAGAGTTTAGGTCATTGGTTAATATGCATGACTAAATGCATGACGCGTAAGACTTAATCATCTTCTTTTTTGAAGTAACGTTTGTATTATATAAGATAAGAAGATAAGATAGAGAGCAATGAAATGTCAAATTGTTCTAGCTACTTCCTTTTTCGTTTTTATTCGATATATATTTAACCCTTAAAGTGCTGAACGGTTTTACAATGAGTGCATACACAATTCTGATGTTTAGAGGCTAAACTACCACACGCGTTTTAAGGGTTAAGAAAGCCAATGTCGCTAAATTTTAACATAAGTGTTGCCAATTTTTAAAAAAGAATTGAGTTAAAATTTTCGACAGCTCAATGCGTGGCAATAGATCTTCATATCAAAACTCTTTTATTTCCACTAGTTCATTGTCTTTTGTATTTAAATAAGTCTTAGAGTGAAAGTCTAATGCTTCCAACATGATGAAACATTATTTTTGGGCAACAAAACGGAAGAACTTGATTATGCAGTGTTATTGTTTTTTTATATGACAGCAACGACAGTGGGCGTATTCTCTTTTGTTGATGCATTAAATGTATTTAACAGTGTTGATCAACTCATTCTTGTTGGCTCCCGCTTTGTGCTCCACTTATCTGGGTTAATTTATTAAAGTTGGCAGCTATCTCAGCGTTGTCTTAGGCAACACTCTACACAGAACACCAGACTCTGAGGAGGGGTGGGGAGGGTTCTTTATGCATCGTGAGGTAGGGGTTTCAAGGAGACAGAGAGCATGGTCCGGAAATGACCAGAGGGCCGTAGTTTGGGCACTAGTGCATCTAGGCTAGTGAAGTTTGTGATCTCATCTAAGGGAAGGTATAAGTAGTGTGATCTGAAAAAAGTCTCTAGAGTGTAAATCTGGACAAGGAGAACTTATGCCCCTGACCATTCAAAAAATTAAAATTATTAACGGCCTAGCCTGCAGGATTGCGGGGATGACGCCAGACATGCTATTTTAGGAAAAGGACCTCTGATGCAGTCTAAACCTTGGAAAAAAAGAAAAGAATAATAGTTTCACATTTCTATGAGGCAAATGATTTTTATGTGGCCCACGGACGTGTGGCCAGCACAAGGACCAACTGACTTTAATTTTCTCCAACAAATGTCGTGTACCCATTAGATTAAATTAAAAATCCCAATCCCAGTCTTCACCAGGATTCGAACCCGGGACGCCTCGGCTACCGAGTCTTTGAAAAATGGTTTGGACTGAAGTAGAGCATTATCTGAACCAGGGAAAGACTCCGGTTTTGTCGTTTTTTGCCATATCTTGTATCAATCAGGGTAGGCTCTGAAATAATGTTTATATGGTTTTATTAATTCATTATTTATTGTGTAATTTTAAAATGTTAATCAGTAAAAATTTGTTCATATTATAAATATACTAAACATTCTATTTAATTTTTTTTCAGAATTTACACTTGCGAACCTGTGTGTAGGTTGCCGTGGTGTGCCAATGTTAGATCCACTGGTGACAGAACTGTGGCAGTGGTAACGGAGCAATCTTCACCGACGTTTTCGCGAAACACCTATCAAAGGGTAATAACTCACTCCTAAACTTTACATTTAAATTTAGACGTGCTCACATTTGTAAGATTAAATCTTGAATGTTAACTCTAGCTACTTAATTTATGAGAAATAATGAAATATTTGGTTGCCAGGTCCGAGAAGAGTAGGGGATTCTCCAGAATTTAAAACACATGAGATAATAAGAATAAGACTTGATTGGGCAAAAATTTAATTTTACATAAATGTATGTGTCAATGGATGGCTTGACATGTGATTTATTACAGGATGAAGTAATAGGTACTTGTTGCATATGTGTAGCGTATTGTCCACATAACTGCCTGGTCGTGAGGTTTGCGCGGTAGACTGTCGTTCAGATTCATCGATGGTCTCGGGTTCAAACCCTTCCCGCTCCCATCCCCCGTCGTCCTGGGGGGAGGCTTGGACTAGGAAGTTGTCACGGATGAATGTGTGTATGTAGGTATAATCTATTTTTACGCTCTGCGCGAATGACCGAAAGTGTGTTTTGTTGTCAGAGGTTGATCAGAGAGAGACCAGCGTGTGTGATATGCAGTAAAGCTGATTAAAGTTTATGTGTTTGATCTAGTGGTTTCATTGTTTTATTTCGTTAACTAGAACTGAACCAGGGACACCTAGACGTATCGAGTCCTAAGGTAGATTCTATCGAGTTATTATTATAAATATAATAGTAAAGCTGTGACAGAAGTAAACTATCTTCAACTCTGAAGGAACATCCGAAACATGTCAAACATTTTCCAAAACATAGCCTACCTACTGAAGGAACTAAAGTAACCGGAACTACTGACATACTTTCAAGCGTGCCACACATAACAACTAAACTCTTTAGCGCTGAATACAATGTTAATTTAAAACAACGTACAGACGATGAACTGGTGCAAGTTAAATCAAATATGAACATCAGGGACGAATTTAAAAGAGGGCAGACGTAGCTACAACCCAGGGGTATCCACAAGAAAGAGGCCTCTACAAAAGTGATAAAGATATATATCTGAATTTTGATGGGTCAGAAAATTTTAAGTCTTTTTTTTTTTTGCCTAACATTTTTAGTGTACCCTTGTAGTTTGTACGGGTGAATGATTATTTATGTTGAGCTCGAGGAAGATAGGACAAAATAAACACAAGTGGAACGTAGAATGACTGTATCTGCTTCATGGGAAGAGTTCAAATAGTTTAATAAGAAACAGTCTAGTGTGTGTCACTTATCAAAGATGTTTAGGCTATGAAAGCCTGTCTTCCAACTATTTTAAAACCGCATTCGATTTGTGACGTCATTTTTGTCGCGTTCACGGTCAGTCACCTAAAGTGCGTCGCTAAATAATATTATCTTGTTTACCAACTGATATTTTATTACAATGCTTATACTAACTCAATCTATCATGTCTGTAGGTCTGTATGTCTGACTCTCTGTCTGTCTGGTAAAAAGGTGTTTTTTTTTCCCATTTCCCATTCTTGGATCAAGTGGAAATTTTACATAATTATTGATAGTCGATGACAGCACAGGAATCAATAAAAATATTTAAAACTTAGAACTCATTTAATTAATTTTGTTTTATATAGCAAGAAATGGAAATAAACTCTGCCATCTCGAGAAAAAATGACAGCCATTATCGGTTCTTTCTCTGAGATGATTATGAACAGGATGGCTGCCTGGTCGTGCGGTTTGCGCGCTGGACTGTCGTTCGGATTTATCGACGGTCGAGGGTTCAAACCCTGTCGGCTCCCATCCCCCGTCGTCCTGCGGGAGGTTTGGACTAGGAAGTAAACTATCTTCAACTCTGAAGGAACATCCGAAACATGTAAAACATTTTACAAACAAACAAACATGAGCTTTGTTGTGTTCCTTTTAAAGCATTTTTTTTCTTTAGCTTCATCTGCTATTAACAAAAAGTTAACCAGGGGTTACTATACGAATCAAAATACAATGTTGTGATCATTATTTAAAAAATGAATGTATATGCCTCTACACATTGTACACGAGCTTTCTCTGATACCCATCACAGGTGGACTGCCGCTGCCCTCGTCATCACAGGCCAAGCATTGGTAACGGCATTTTGCACCATGCTGTTAAGTCATCTGGAAATGTTTACAACCCCCTCAAGCAGAATTATCAGACACAGCATGTGTGTAGGAACTCCATAGCTGACAGTGAGTACTTATTGTACATTAGAACATAGGGATATAAAGATTTTAGAGTTAACTCTTTCTCTCCGTAATTATTTACCACATTCTGGTGGAATCAACGCTGGTATCGTCAGTTAGGAGAGAAAGAGTTAAATATAGTTTCTTCTTCTGTTTGTTATGCTGGAGTGTTCAGATGACTAGAACCAATATCTGAGATAAATTGTGCAGTGGTTTCCAGATCAGGCATCTCTACAAATACTTATCTTTCTATAAGGGTGTTTTGGGGGCCGGTGTCTTGTTCAGCCCACTTGATAAAAAATGAAGTTTTGAAGGAATTGGTAGGCATTACTTGCTTTCTCTGGTGACTTAGTCAAATTTCACTTGTCTCAGGTTTCAGTTTCCGGAACATATATTGCCTCATTCTGTTGTTTCCGGTTCTGAGGTAAAAGATTTGACGTTGGTCGTGTCGAGATTGCTAATAAATAGGCATCGAGTTGTAATTCGAAGGAGAGTTTGTCCATTTCTCGTTTATTCTATTCATTATTAGTTTCTTCATTTCTTCCGGATAGAGTGCTATTTTCAAAATATAGATTAAGGATATTTTTTTAAAGTCTACATTTAAACGTAGTGTGACTACAATCTTGACTTACTTGACTTTTGACTCTCAGTGAAGCATAGGGTCGTAGCAGCACTTAGTTATCGGACTGTGTTCTGGGTAATTGCCCTTAGTTGGGTCCATCTTCATGCCGCCGTCCTTGCTTCTTGTTCCACTGATCTCCTCCATCTTTGCTTCTTGTTCCACTGATCTCCTCCATCTTTGCTTCTTGTTTCACTGATCTCCTCCATCTTTGCTTCTTGTTTCACTGATCTCCTCCATCTTTGCTTCTTGTTCCACTGATCTCCTCCATCTTTGCTTCTTGTTCCACTGATCTCCTCCATTTTTGCTTCTTGTTCCACGGATCTCCTCCATCTTTGCTTCTTGTTCCACGGATCTCCTCCATCTTTGCTTCTTGTTCCACTGATCTCCTCCATCTTTGTTTTGGTCTTCCAGCTCTATATCTCCCTTTGTGAGTTGCAGTCCCCAGGCTATCTTTTAATATTCTCAGAGTTTCCTCTTTTGAACTGTTGATCAATTGCTGTTTGCTGTTCGATGTTTGCTGTTTGCTTGATAGTGACAGTAGTTTGCGATTAGTTTAGCCATCTAACACCAATTACATTTTGTAAGCATTTGTTGGTGATAATATTTTTTTTATCTTTGTATTGAATTTTCTCGTTTCAATTTCTTTCTCTCTATCTCTTTAAAGCTGCCTTTCATTCTCTTCACCTAGTTGTCTTTCATTTTTCCAGAGTTGTCTTTCGTTCTCTCTTGCGTTGTATTTTATTTAGCAAAGTTATAACAACTCAATCTGTTTGTGTGGTATAGATTTCTTCCAATTCCCACTCTAGGATTAAGTTGAAATGTTATGCTATTATTTACATTCGATGACATTGCAATAATCAAGTTAAAAGAATAAACTAATTAAAAATTTTATCTAGAGAAAGGCAGCTAAATCTTGCAACACTAAGATATAAGACAAAAATTGTGTTGTTCTTTCCTTTTTCTTAAATTTTTTCTCTCTAGAGTTACCTTTCATTATGTTTCTCTGTAGAGTTACCTTTCATTCTGTTTCTTTGTAGAGTTACCTTTCACTCTGTTTTGCTCTAGCTTTACTTTTCATTGTTTTTCTCTAGCTTTACTTTTCATTCTGTTTCTCTCTAGAGTTACCTTTCATTCTGTTTCTCTCTAGCTTTACTTTTCATTCTGTTTCTCTCTAGAGTTACCGTTTCATTCTGTTTCTCTCTAGCTTTACTTTTCATTCTGTTTCTCTCTAGCGTTACCTTTCATTCTGTTTCTCTCTAGAGTTAACTTTCTTTCTGTTTCTCACTAGAGTTACCTTTCATTCTGTTTCTCTCTAGAGTTACCTTTCATTATGTTTCTCTGTAGAAATACATTTCATTCTGTTTCGCTCTAGCTTTACATTTAATTCTGTTTTTCTCTAGCTTTACTTTTCATTCTGTTTCTCTCTAGAGTTACCTTTCATTCTGTTTCTCTCTAGCGTTACCTTTCATTCTGTTTCTCTCTAGAGTTAACTTTCTTTCTGTTTCTCACTAGAGTTATCTTTCATTCTGTTTCTCTCTAGAGTTACCTTTCATTCTGTTTCTCTGTAGAGTTACATTTCATTCTGTTTCGCTCTAGCTTTACATTTAATTCTGTTTTTCTCTAGCTTTACTTTTCATTCTGTTTCTCTCTACAGTTACCTTTCATTCCGTTTCTCTCTAGAGATACCTTTCATTCTGTTTCTCTCTAGAGTTAACTTTCATTCTGTTTCTCTCTAGAGTTAACTTTCATTCTGTTTCTCTCTAGAGTTACCTTTCATTCTGTTTCTCTCTAGAGTTACCTTTCATTCTGTTTCTCTCTAGAGTTAACTTTCATTCTGTTTCTCTCTAGAGTTAACTTTCATTCTGTTTCTCTCTAGAGTTACCTTTCATTCTGTTTCTCTCTAGAGTTACCTTTCATTCTGTTTCTCTCTAGAGTTACCTTTCATTCTGTTTCTCTCTAGAGTTACCTTTCATTCTGTTTCTCTCTAGAGTTAACTTTCATTCTGTTTCTCTCTAGAGTTAACTTTCATTCTGTTTCTCTCTAGAGTTAACTTTCATTCTGTTTCTCTCTAGAGTTACCTTTCATTCTGTTTCTCTCTAGAGTTACCTTTCATTCTGTTTCTCTCTAGAGTTACCTTTCATTCTGTTTCTCTCTAGAGTTGCCTTTCTCCCTTTTATTATCTTAAAAATTCTCTAAACATTCCTTTATACTTTATCCCAGATGCGATGAACGACCCATGTCCAGCCTACAGGGACACTGTCCAAGATGTCTAACAGAAACCCAAGACACAGCTTGCACTTTCACAGTTTTTTAATTTAGTCCCCAAGTTTTCATCTCCAATTGTTGTGTGCTTTCTCTTACGTTTGAGAACCTCGTCCTTGTGTCAGCTCTTGTTAATTCATTTTATGTATGCTTATAGTATTACACACGTTGGTATAAGAACTCTCACTGAAGGCCGGAGATGCGCTGGTGTCGTTTTGTATTGAGCATTTAATCGTATCTCATGAAATAAAGAAATAGGGAAAGAGCTCCTTATCGGAGATTCTCGAAAAAAACGAAACAATGTCACGGAACTTCAAATGTTGCCAACTAAATAACTTCAAATAGAAACGCTTAGAAAAAAATTGATTCTGCATTGCTAAAAAAGTGCACAAAATAATCATTATTAACACTTCCTTTATTCTGTACACCGGAGACACCCAAAAATGCTTGCTATTTATAGATATGACTTCATGTATGAGCAGTACCAATAGGAAAAGAATTGTGGGTTGTTTTTTTTTCCGAAAGCAAGGTTTGTATTATATTATAAATTTATTTAAATATTGAAGTTTAGGTCATTTTTTTTTAATTTTCTTTAAAAAAATGATTTTACAAAGAACTCTTTTGTCTCCCGCGGAAAGAAGAGGACTTGGTGTTTCGAGACATCTTTCCTGTCACTTTTTTTTTGTCGTCAATTTTAACACGTTATGGAATTGGAAGAAAACGAGCTGTTATTACTTTAGACTAGACCATCTCAAGTCTGATCTACTTAAAAGAAATGCCGGTCTTTATCGTTTAATTTAAGTGTTCACATTTTGCTTAAGCCCCCCCCCCCTTTTTTTTTTCATCCCCATTTTTTTTTTTTAATTTCACTTCATCATTTTTTTTTCTTCAAGTTTGTTGTTCCATTGGCTACTTCAAATTACTGCAGAAATATGTAAATTAGAGATTTATTTCCATTGGCTACTTCAAATTACTGCAGAAGTATGTAAATTAGAGATTTATTTCCATTGGCTACTTCAAATTACTGCAGAAGTATGTAAATTAGAGATTTATTTCCATTGGCTACTTCAAATTACTGCAGAAGTATGTAAATTAGAGATTTATTTCCATTGGCTACTTCAAATTACTGCAGAAGTATGTAAATTAGAGATTTATTTCCATTGGCTACTTCAAATTACTGCAGAAGTATGTAAATTAGAGATTTATTTCCATTGGCTACTTCAAATTACTGCAGAAATATGTAGATTAGAGATTTATTTCCATTGGCTTCTTGAAATTACTGCAGAAATATGTAAATTAGAGATTTATTTCCATTGGCTACTTCAAATTACTGCAGAAATATGTAAATTAGAGATTTATTTCCATTGGCTTCTTGAAATTACTGCAGAAATATGTAAATTAGAGATTTATTTCCATTGGCTACTTCAAATTACTGCAGAAATATGTAAATTAGAGATTTATTTCCATTGGCTTCTTGAAATTACTGCAGAAATATGTAAATTAGAGATTTATTTCCATTGGCTACTTCAAATTACTGCATAACTATGTAAACTAGTGATTCATTCATTCTTTAAAAATAAATTCCATCGTGGTAGTCAGATCAATGCATATTAGTTTCTTTGTTTTTACACCATTCAACGTACATTCTTAGTTTACACACCAGAAAGTCTAGAAATATGTTGATTTGAATAAAGATTTGGTAGCAAACAAAGACTTCATTGTCGTTTTCCGCTGTACTCTTTGTTTTTTTACAGTTGTTTTTTTTTTCTTTTTACGAACTTTTTTTTTTTAAAGTCGAAAGAGAAAAAAAAACAAAGACAAATAAGATGCCTGTAAAATTACAAATTCGTTAAACCTGTAGAATTAATAAAGAAGTTAATGTCAGAAGTGTTAGGAATTGAGTACTAAGAAATTGAGAATAAAAAAGAAACTTAAGACTGAAAAAAAAAGAAACATTATAAAGAGAGTTTGTGTGGAATCACAAACTCAGAAGCGGCCATCAAAGAGGCCCACCCAAGTAGGTAAAAAAAAAAGCAGGTTTCAATAATTTCGGCATGAATATCAGAAGCCATGAAGTACTTCCTTCTTTTCTTTCTTCTTCTACTTCTTCTTCTTCTTCTAGTCAACTTTTCGCTGCTGACCTGTAAACTCTTTTGCAAGTAACTTGCCCACACTGCCATACAAAGTGTTGCTTATGTTTGTATGCAGTGGTACTGGGGTCTGTCTAAAGTTATTTAGTTTGGGACGCTCATAGACGGCATGATTTACAAAGCAATGAAGTACAAACTATCAACAATGACAATCACACCTCCCCACAGACAAAATAGACGTAATGCACACATGTGTTGTTAGGTAGACCGGTGGCGCAGCTAAGAATTTGGCATCATTTGGGGGCTGGGGAGCTTGACCTCTTTAGTGACCCTGCATTTTGTCATTCGACCCCATGACATGAGATAATGGCGTAATAGTTACTATTAAATGTAAAACAAAAATTCGAACACTCGTTTGGGGGCCTATGGGATTTTCATATTATTCCTCCCCATCCCCCCCACCATAGCTACGCCACTGAAGCAGACTGACGGCATGACACTACGAGATACGTAGATACACTTTTATTATTAGTGAGTGCTATTACTATTATAAGCTTGTTACTAATCAAATGCACTCAATGAAGTAATTGCAATGAAGATATGGTTCTAGTTAGACCAAAAGTCATAGAAGGCCTGAACAATGACCTGCAACGTCACAACTTGTGGGCAGTGTAGACCAAACGCTGTATGTACGACGAGTCAACAAGCTTTTTGTCTCCACTGCCCACAGGTTGTGAAGTCGCACGTCAGTGGTGTTGCCTACTATAACAATGTATCTGGGTTCAACGCCAGCCTGATCTAAAAGATGTTATTCAATGATCCTGTTATTGATGGTTGGTGAAGGGCTTGTCTCTCGTTCAGGGTCTATGGACGAAGCTCTTCAATTGGTCAAGCGACTAACGGAGCTTGGTTGTAGGAGTGTGCGGTGCATTTGTGAGTAATTAGAATCAATAAACACTGCTCATTACATATTGTTTTATTGTTTGGTGCAGTGTCATACATATACATACATTCTTTCGTTTTTGAAAACAAAAATAACTATGACGTAAATTGTTAGTAGCTCTTATAAGAGAGATAAGAGATAAGATAATTTTGTTTTAGTCCAATCAAATGGAAATTTCAGTTTGACTACAATCGACCACATCAGCGCAATTACTGTAACAATATCAACATGAAAGCAAATACGAAAAGCATTTGCACACGAAACACATATACACTCATAACCAGCGTTTTATGAATTTAGACTTCTATGTACTTCTCGAAGTTGCTACAGAAACGGCAAACTTGACACCTAAAGTAAGTACTTCTCGATGACTATAACATTCTGATTGAAAGTTTCTAACTCTCTGTGTTTTAGTCCTAAAGGAGAGCAGACGATGCGGAAGTGGTTTCATGGGTGCAGGTTGTCTTTAAGAATCGAGTCTGTTTTGAGTCTTGGTTGTGTGTGCGTGTAAGCTCTGAGGGCGCCTCGTTATCAGTTGATTTCACAGTCGTGCGAAGTGTGCCATAATTTTGTTACTAAAACATTTCATGACCAAAACTGCACAGCTCGAAGTGTTAAGACGAATTTGCGAAGCCTTGGCGTTACAGAATTTCTCCATAACCAAATGAGACTTGAATATGTCAATAAGATTCCAACAAATAAATACTTTTGTATACAAGTCATATTTTGATGTCAGCAATGCAGTTTAGAATCATTATGCTAAGTGTTTGGTGGATGGATTTCTTACAGTAACAACTGTGAAGCCACTATGAAGTATGAAACATGTATTAGAAAAATTCATATTTGTAAATTTGATTTTGGGTTAAGATTTTAACAGTTTATCATCACAGTAAAGATATATGTCACCATACACAAAAAAAAATATGTTGATTTTTATGGAATCCATGTTATTGACTAAGAGTCAACTTTTGGATATAAACCAACATACAATGTATGTATCATCGTAATATATTGTAAATGTGCAATGCACTAGGTTCAAGCAATTTCTATTCCAATATAATAAAGAAATATTATTTCTTAAAACAATAAACCACTAAGAAACCTCTACTAGAAAAAAAACATGTTTCATATTTGTCATTTAGGAAAAAAAAATATTTTTATCCCTTTAGTTGTAAGTAACTTTTTTTCAAGATATTTTATCATTTGGGACTTACTGAGTTCACTGCATATTTCCATGGATATTAAACCAAATTTATATAGAAAAAAACAATATTCTAAATTACTTTTCATATATATTCTTGGTCACGAAATATCCGATGGCGCGAAATATGACGGCCCTATAATTAGTACTACACTTGAAGTAGATGACTGTACTGAAACATCCGTAGATGACACCCAAGTAAATGCCAACACTGTATATGCTAATGTGAATGTTGTAGTTCTCATCTGCCGTCAGATCAGGCGATATGTGACAGGCCGCCAAGAACAGAATCTGAGGGACACTTATCACCATGTACAGCGACGCTAGGATGAGTATCATCCTCACCATTCGTCTTTCTTTCGTGGACATGGCTGACCCCTTGACCCCTCGCCCTTTTGAGTCCCCTTTCTCCTGACTGGCGCTGTCTCGAACCGTTGACGTCTTCCGCAGCCCATGATGCATCACGACAGCGCAAAAGAAGATGCAGATCTGGCACATGCCAGTGAAGAGGAACCCGAAGGCCATATCGTTGTAAAGCTGGAACCGAAGGTTGACGTCGGAGTAGGTCATGAAAAGGATGGTGGTATTGGTGGCTAGGTTGAATTCTAGGTGGAAGTCGAACGTGAAAAAGATCGGAAGATAGTTGATGATCACGAAGAGCGAGAGTGCCGTCATGATCGCCTTGGCGTGTCTAACAAGAAATGTGGTGTTGAAGGTGAAAGGTCTGAGGATACACATGCACCTCTCCACCGAAACGTACACAGTCAGCACGCTGGACACATCCACGAACATGCAGCGCGTCCAGGCCATGATCAAGGCCGTCGAGTCAGCGTCCAAAACGACTCCGAACGCCGAAATGTCGCCGACGTGACAATTGCTCATTATCGACACCGTCCCGGCGGTGACAAAGTCGCAGACGGACAGCCAGAACAGGGTGTAGTTGACACGCTCCTGGAAGCCCATCTTGACGAACACGACCATGTTGAGCACGTTGGCGATCATGGTGAGGATGGCTAAAGGAGTGCTGACGATGGTGCCGAACCAAAAATCGAAATAGAATTTGGCCTCGTCCGACATAAGCACCTGGACCTTGCTGCCTGTACTGCCATTGGCGGACGAGTTCATACTAGGATTATTCAAAAGCCAAATATCTTTTCAAAGTTTTTCTTTAACACAAAATAGAAAGAAGTGCTCAGCCGTGGAAAAACAAAAGTCCTGGCATATAGAGAATTGACAGCTGTATTTATAGCATTGGAAGAAAAAAAAATTCACGAAATGCTAAGAGTATAAGTAAATTTTATGCTGAATTAATTATCTCCGTAAAATTACACTAATTTAAACATCTATATCTTTATGACCTAATTGTGGTCATAATAACGTATAGTTCTCTTAAACCTTTAATCTCGTATAAAATCTCGTTCTAAGTCTCGTGAACATAAAGGGGAACAAGCATAGTACTTAACATTAACAAGAGTTGTCTCAATAATAATTTTTGTCTGAACATACCTTAAGTTAGGTTTCTAAGTGAGCTTTGCATCTAGACATATAGCTACTATTGTTTGGTCTCGGTCTGAGATAATCTCTAATCAAATGATATTCAATTGTAAAGAATTTCTTGTGATGTCGTTCGGAATTTTTTTTTTTAGAATGGGGAAGATCCATGCGCAGTCAGCAACAGTAGCTGCCCCTGCCTCAATCATTTTAACAGGGGCATAATCTTGGGCCGTCTCTAGAAACAAACTGTAAATTAATAAGCGAGTAACTAAATACGCCAATAGGAAATAAAAAAACACAACAAGAAAAACAGTTTTAAAAAAAATTACGCTCGAATATTTTCCGACAATAAACTGACAAGGGCGACAATAAATCTCTCTAGTCATTAAACGAATATAAAAGAGTTATCTTTATTGCTCCTTGTCCACGACTGTAAAAGCTTTATGCCATTAACTGGATGCTTAAACAGAAGTTAATTAATAATTGTTCTCATATTTGACCTTGACCTATCAACCTCAGGGATGTCGACATTTTTCATTTAAATGTTAATACGAACAGAAGGGATAAAGGGAGTTAATAAATAGAGATGGAAATTACTTTAAGTATTTAACGTAATAAAAATATTAATAATTGTTTTATGGGATATTTTTTTTTTGTTTCTGAAACCTCTGAATGGATGAAGTTATGAGGCGCTTGAATATGTTTTACGGGTTAATTTTTGCATTTTAACAAATCCAGATAATTGATCAACTCTTTTAAAAGATGTCAACAGTGGGAAAATTTCCAGAAGTTTCTAATTTGAAACTTGACAGTGACGCAGTGATTGATGTCGCGATATGATTTGATGACCAGGGAGTCTCACGGTATTCCTGGTCAAGCACCACTCAGTTGTCAAGTATGTTCTCTAGGACCTGAAGCAACAACAACAAATCTATATATCAATTTATTGAAAAGAAACTCTTCTTGGTGGGAGGTTTTGTTTCTAGATCTATAGCGCTTCATGTCTCAAGAACCAATTATGTAGGCAAAAGAAAAACAAGGAATATCATGAATATTGAGAACACTTCTAACAGGATGAGAATGAAGTTACAGAATAAATTATTAAGTTTCTTTTCGAAATCAAAGTGTAAGTATGGCTCAGCTTAAGAAGAGAACCTCACACAATCAACAGAAGTCTACCAGTATTGGAACAATACCTATTTACTTTGTTGGTATTTAAAACAAAGAACTTCAAGCAAAATCGATCTTTACAAGAAGAAGAATTATTTATTTTAGTCGAGTCTTTTTCAGCTTTGGTTCATTTTTTTTTTTTTTTGCTAAGCATTTAACACTTGATCTATATAATGTTATAGAGAACATACCTATATACATAGTGCACAGAGCAGACTATTTAGATCACAGCTGTATATATACACATATCACTAATGAGGTTGAAAACTAGCGACAAACAAGACACTTTTTCTGTTCATTTATATATTATTTTATTTTTATTGTCTAATAATAGATGCTCATCAGACATTATGAAAATGGAAAAATAGTGATGTATAAACATAAATTTAACTATTCAATTTATGTAATAATATTGGTTGTAGAACTACTTTAGCTTATCTCATTGTTTCATGTGACTGTGGAGCTCTATTATCCTCTATTATCGAGAGACATACCGTCCACATGTGAAGAAGGTTAAGGTGACATTCGCTTTGGAGGAAGCAGCCACTTTACATTTGGCACGTTCTTCTTCCAGGTCAATGCTTTCTTTGTCATCATCTCCCTGGACATAATACGGTCTAGGGGTATGTCTAGGGTAGGGGTATAAGGGTATGTCAATGGTAAGTCTAGGGGGTATATCAGGCGTACTAAGGGTAATCTAGGGACGTCTAGGGTATGTCTAGGGGTATGTCGGGGCAAGTCTAGAGGTATGTCAGGGGTATGTCTAGAGGTATGTCAGGGATATGTATAAGGTTATGTCTAGGGTATGTCAGGGATAAGTCTAGGAGTATGTCTAGGCCCTTAGGGGTATATTTTCACAGCAGCCAACATAGATACCCACTGCTTTGAGGTCCTGTTTGATTACATCCACACATCGGAGATATTTACTTATACTGTTTAAGCAATAATAACAAGAATTGCGTTTGTTCAAAGTAATAGTAATAATAATCTTTATTATCCATAAGGAAATTCGTCTTGAAATTTGTGCATTACATTTAACAAAATATAACCATAGAAAACCAAAATATACATTTTTGTATTTGATAATTTTCTTTAAAAATGTGTGTATCTGTTGTTATTAATATGTTCACAGTGTAAACTACATTACGAGATCCACCACTAGTTTATTATAACTAGAAAATAGATATAAAAGACAGGACAGTTCCTTTGTTATAGTAAATAAAATAGAGATTATTTTCTATAAATTGAGAAAAAATATTTTGTGTCTAGTCTCAAGAACAATCTTGTTTGTATAGCAACGGAATCGTCACTTCCTGCTGGCGGTAAAGAGATGATCTTTCCTTATTAATTGCACAAAGTTGCTTCTTTTTCAGAGGAGAGCTCTCCCAAAGGTCGCGAGACGTTCGTTATAGTATTGCGACGTCGCAACCTGTAGGCAGAGTAGACCAATAACTCGTTGCCACGTAGTACAGAGCTTGTGCTGGTCACATGACACCCTCGTTAACCGTAGGCCAAAGTAAAAGATAACCTTGACATCATCTGCCCCTATAAATCGCAAGGTCTGAAATGGGAACTTTACTTCTGTTTTTTATCTGCTTCTAGTCAAGTCTAGACTACTCTAGGCGCTATGATGTAACCTTAACCTGAGTTACATGTGGACAGGAATGTCTCTCAAGAACAGGGCTGTACAGACACACGATTAAATGCTCTACTTCAGCCTTTGAGAAGAATCATGGTCTTTCTTCGACTGAAGGAGGTCAACAAAGATACTTGTGATTATTTCACTGATGTGTATGTACTCCAAATGCTAATTTTTATTTAGATGAGGAGAATAGGTTATTAAGGTAAACAATGTAAAAAAGAGATTTAAAATTGTATAATTTTTTATATGTCCCTTAAGAGTTGAAGATAATCTACTTCCTAGTCAAAGGTCCCGCAGGACGACGGGGAATGGCAGCGGGCAGGGTTTGAACCCTGGACCATCGAGAAGTTTGAACAACAGTCCAGTTCGCACACTGCACAACCAGGCAGCCATCCAGGATTTAAGGCGACACATTAAACATTTTATTTTTTTCAATTGGTCAACTTTGAAAAGAAAAATCTTTCAAAATTGAAACGAAACATACAGATGTGTGGACAGATGGTATTTACGTTTCGATTCAAGGAAAGCAACTGAATTATCACTTTCTTGAATAATAACTCTAATAATCTCCCTTTTAAAAGAACATTTATTTACAAATCTGAGACGTTTCTTTGGGTAATAAGAGAAAGAGTTCTAACTTCTTAGTTAAGCCTCTACAGCAATGGTTCTCAAACTGTGGTCCGCGGATTCCCAGGGGTCCGCGAGACGACGTTGAGGGGGTCCGAATAAAGATGAAAATTGTTTACAATTAAAATATTAAAAAAAAAAACAGTTCATCCGCTCGGATAATTTTAATAATAATGAATTTGTCCCTCAATACTGTTTAGTATGTCTATGGACGAACTAGTCTATGATAACCTAGAACATAGATTTGAAGACATTCTTCACATGGATATTTACGACTTTGTATTGAACCCTTTTGCACTTGGACAAACTCATATCTCAATCACAGATGAATCAGCTCTAATACAGGAGAAGCTTTTTGAAATACCCAGAAACAAGGTACTTAAACCCAATGTTCAAACAAGTATATTACAGATTCTGGTTACAAAAACATATTTCAAATTTATAGCTTGCATTATGGCGCTACTACTTTCCCATCTTCTTATTGGTAGAACGTGGGTTCAGTACCGTAATTCACCTCAACCAATAAAAGAAATCGCCCTGAAATGTGTGCTTCAGATTCGCTGCTGCTATTTACAAACACTGCGCCAGACATATTATTTTTTTTTTTAATTTTATTTTAAACAAAAGTTATAATTTCCATAAATACGACTTCAACATTTTTTTTTACATTTTAAATTTTAAATTTAAATACCAGGTACAATACAATTATTTAGCTTAATGGTCCGTGGGTACAATTTATCGATACAAAGGTGTCCCGGGGTCAAAAAAGTTTGAGAACATCTGTTTTGAAAGACAACTTGGTATAAAGATATGAGTCCTAACTCGTAACCGTTTGATTGTCAAAAGAGCTGAGCCGAAGGTTCTTCGAGCTCTAGGCATGTAAGCCTGCATGAACAAACTTTCTGTGTTGAAGAGATCCAAGTCAGTGTCTATGTAAAGCATTGCTATTTCCGATGTATCTGGCACTCCGGGCGCATGGACTAGAATGTATGGCCGAAGGCCGAGTACACCGGGAACCTCCGCCATTTTCCTATGTTGTACCAAGCTAACCGTGCAGGACTCGCCATTAGGTGTAACGGTCCCTTGAGGAACAGCGCATGGATTATCACCAGGGACGTGAAAGCTCTTTTTCAACTCCGCACCGTGCAATGGAAAAGCTCTCGCATTCCCTTGGACACTCCAACAGGACTTTTGTTTTGCTATTCATTTAGCCTAATTACTTCCTCAAGTAATCGTTTCCACACAGTGTGCCACGTTGAGGCAGAATAACGAACCCGGGTAACTCGTAACCAAAGTCCAGGATTTGAACTTCAAACAACCGTAACGACAGCGCATAGTACACGCATCCCAGTTTCAACACTTCGGCCTATTTGAGCACATCGTCTTATCTTCCTGTGTCCTCAGCTCTCCGCAGGGAATGTGCAATTTTTTTTTGCCTTGTGTGTTCATGATGGTTACGAAATTCGCGTCACAGTTTCATATATCGTCAAGCATTGAACATAATTGTAAAAGATACTTAGCTTAAACAAAATACTAGAAATAGGTCATTACATATCATTTTCTATATATTCTTAGGTTAAAACACATTTTATGGCGATTGGATATTAACTGTTAGATCTTATCTTTATGGCATATAAGCAAAATTGTCAAAGGGCTCGTGAAAATCTGAGTTGGAAACAATCTTATCAATGTAAACATCTGAGTTGGAAGCCATCTTGGTAGTATGCGTCAATGTTTTTTCAAACAATGATAAAGTGATGTTTAATAATATGTTTTTATGAGATAGTTGTGAATAAAATTAATGTACAACTGTTTTATTGAACATAACTTTATTTCAAAGGAAATACTATATGCTACAACTAGATGATGTCTATTATGAACAGCTGCCTTAGTTACTGATCTTTTTATTGCAGTGATGGAGAGTCAGGTTGTTCAGAATCTTTCAGCTCCTCAGGTGTCAGTGCCAGAGCGCTCTCTGACGTGCTAAGATGAGACCTATTAAAGAGATGCCAGGTTTTTGCACGAAAAGCTATCCACCTCTGTCGATCAAAATAATACATATATCACCAAACCATAACTCAAAAAATAAATTATATATAAAAAAAAAAAAAAAAGCTAAAGTGTAGATGTATCAATTAATTTGGGTCTGTCGTGTAATTAAATTTGTAAAACATTTTGAACAAAGCTGAAATTTTGCATAATTATTTCTTTTACCTGACAAAACAAGAATCAATTAAAAAAAAAAAAGACCAATCTATTCGTGATTAATTATTTTGTTTGGTATCGAAACAGGGAAATAAATTGTACGTGACAGATGTGGCTGTATAAGTTGAATTATTCCCCTTTATCATTAGTGTAGAGAATTCGGTAGTCGCTTACAACTTTCGAACTAAATCCAAAAAGCTATGAAGCCTTCTATTTTCATAAGCTATTCGCTGGCACAGTGGTTAGTGTATTGGCTTAAGGAGGCTTGAGCCTTCGATTTCGAGGTCAAGTCATATAACTTCTTTTTATTAAAATGCATTTAAAAAGTAATTACGGCAACCTTCAACAGATACCTCCTTCTTTCTCTCCCCTTCCCCTCTCCCCCTTTATTCTCGACTGATCCAGACGCGCATCAAGAAAGCTAACAGATTGAAATTGCATTTCCAAAACAATGGACCTCATTCCCCAATCGTAAACCAACAACAATTAGCCACGTGACAATATTGAT
The DNA here is from genome assembly GCF_947242115.1 of Biomphalaria glabrata. Taxonomy (NCBI): domain Eukaryota; kingdom Metazoa; phylum Mollusca; class Gastropoda; family Planorbidae; genus Biomphalaria; species Biomphalaria glabrata. The sequence continues at coordinate 5,098,786 of NC_074725.1, forward strand.
AAAACAATGAAAAAAAAAAAAAAAGTATTACGTGACAGCCTTAATGGATTGCCTAATTTGTATAGAAGAGATAGAGAACCACGTGACTAAATGTTGTTTGTTTACGATTGGTGAATGAGGTCCATTGATAAAAATATTTGTAATTGCGCAGATTGACTATTGTTAGTCTAGATCTATTACGAATTTAATTACATGAATAATACAAACTAATTGATACAATTAAATAAATATTTTAAAAAATTAGGGCTCTTATATAGCGCTACTTTCACGCTTAAAGCATGCTCAGAGCGCTTTGGTCCAATCTCATCAGTGGGTGGGAACAAAACTCTGCTCGAGTCGGGCGTCGAACCTCGAGCCCCCTTCATAGGTAGCCAATCCAAGCGAAGTTCAAGCGTACCTGGCGTCTCGTCCACACTTCCCACTTTTGCTTTATATAAGCTTTGGTTGTTTTTTTTTTTTATTTATATTTTTGTTTCTTGTTTCTTTTGCGCTGAATGTCCAGACAAAGGCACGAAGTTTATAAACACGGGTCACAATGAAATGCCTAGATGAAATCATTTATTATTTGACATGTCAAGTCAACCAGCCTATTATAAGAATTCATATTAAAAAAGTGACTTCAGATCAAGTTGCAAAACACTTGTGACTGAGAAAACGAGTTACTGGCAAGAGACGCCAAGTTTCGAGTTGCAGTGGAATCAACCAGAAGTGTAGAGGACGCATTGATCTAGTAATAAACGTCTGCTATCCTAGTCTTAAATTTACACAAGGGCGAGTACTCGAGTGACAGAGTGATGTCAGGTAAGCAAGAAAACTGAATGAGTCATTTTCTGAAAAACAAAGAAATGTTATTTTTATTTATATTAAAATAAAAAGACTTCTTTTTTTATTGCTGTTATTGTCATCTTCGTTAGTCCGCTACACCACGTAGACAGGAAAGAATACATGAGTTATTGGGAGTAATAAAGAATGGAAAAGTCAGAGAGAGAGAGAGAGAGACAGACAGAGATTAAGAGAGAGAGAGACAGAGAGAGAGAGAGAGGAAGAAACAGAGAAAGAGAAAAAGATTGAGGACGACAGAGAGAAAGGTCGAGAGAAAGAGAGAAAGAAAGAGATAGTGAAAGAGAGAGAGAGAAAGAGAAAAAGATTGAGAAAGACAGAGAGAAAGAGAGAAAGAGAGAGAAAAGAGAGAGAGAAAGAGATAGTGAAAGAGAGATAGAGAGAGAGAAAAAAGAGAAAAAGATTGAGAAAGACAGAGAGAAAGATGGAGAGCAAGAGAGAGAAAAGAGAGAGAAAGAGATAGTGAAAGAGAGAGAGAGAGAGAGAAAGAGAAAAAGATTGAGAAAGACAGAGAGAAAGGTGGAGAGAAAGAGAGAGAAAAGAGAGTGAGAAAGAGATAGTGAAAGAGAGAGGAAGAGAGAGAGAAAGAGATAGTGAAAGAGAGAGGAAGAGAGAGAGAAAGAGAGAAAGTGGGAAAGATGAAAAGATAAAAAGTTTAAACTATGGCACACTAATTTGAAAGAAGAGAGAGAGAGAGAGAGAGAGATTTATACATTGAAAAAAATTTCGGGATAAAATGAGAGAAAGGGAGAGGGAGACTGAAACAGAGGATCAGAGAGAGAAAGAGGTTTTTAGAGGTATGAACTGTTTAGAAAGAAAGGACTGACAGAGAGAGAAAGAGGTATTCAGAGGTATGAACTGTTTAGAAAGAGAAGACTGACAGAGAGAGAAAGAGGTATTCAGGGGTATGAACTGTTTAGAAAGAGAGGACTGACAGAGAGAGAAAGAGGTATTTAGAGGTATGAACTGTTTAGAAAGAAAGGACTGACAGAGAGAGAAAGAGGTATTCAGAGGTATGAACTGTTTAGAAAGAGAAGACTGACAGAGAGAGAAAGAGGTATTCAGAGGTATGAACTGTTTAGAAAGAGAGGACTAACAGAGAGAGAAAGAGGTATTCAGAGGTATGAACTGTTTAGAAAGAGAGGACTGAGAGAGAGAAAAAAAATTCAAAGAGAGTTTGTGTCATCACAAACTCAGAGGAGGCCCCGATCAGGAATATTTAAGCAATGTTTTGAAATGACAGCAGACCTAGTCAAAGATCTGTCATAAGACAAACCACGGTGTATTCAAACTTTTAGAAAGTGATCGTGATATGTACATACTTTGTGCAGTTTTAATAGTTGTAAACGAAACTCGATAACGAGACTTCTGGACTTTTGGTAAGAAATTGAACAATGTAATACCTTTCTGGACCTTTTTCTTGCCAAAGAGTGAAATAAGATTCTCAATAGATTTTGCGATCTAAACGTGACAGACGAACAGACTAACAGGTAGACAACAGAAAACAAACAAACAAAAAAAGATTATTTAAGACTCTTTGGTTAGCATTGTATTACATATATACAATTATTGTACTAGTGCACAAACTTTGGTGTGTTAAAAATTAAATCAATTAAATGTGATATTTATATAAAGTTTTAATTCTTAACCTTTTTAAACAAAAAAAAAACTATTTAAAATAAACTTTTTGTAGAAATAGCTCCAAATAACAAATATTAAATTAATATATCTTTATATTTATTTATATCATTTTTTTGACATTTTAACAATAATGTATGAATAAAAAAAAATGAAATTTCTATTACATTTAAGTATTGTTTTGAAAAAGGTATATTTCATGAAAAAAAAATGCTTATAATTTTTTTTTTTAAAAGGTTCGCTTTGAGAAGATAAAAGTAACAGCTACACCATAACTTTTCAAGATCTAAAATATCATGATATTGGGTTTCCTCATCTTTTCAAGTATTTACATTCCAAATATGACTGACGGATGGACAGACAGACCACGTAAAATGAATAGAGGCTTTTCTCCTTTCAGGAGCAGCTAAAAAGGGTAAAACATGTTTGCACTTTACAATTCAACGCTCTGGATGGCTGCCTGGTCGTGCGGTTTGTGCGCTGGACTGTCGTTCGGATTTATCGACCGTCGAGGGTACAAACCCTGCCCGCTCCCATCCCCTGTCGTCCTGCGGGAGGTTTGGACTAGGAAGTAAACTTCAACTCTGAAGGAACATCCGAAACATGTAAAACAAACAAAATGTAGAGATTCTCAAAACTGTGCAGAGACTAAAGCTGAACTGGTTATGTCATATTGTAAGACAAGACTCACTATCTAAAGCAGTGGTTCCCAAACTTTTTTGTCTTGTAGACCCCTTGCTATGTTTTCTGGTTTTCAGTAGATCCAATGCTTAAGTTATATTGCATTTTTTGAAAATTCATTATAATTAAATTACACATTTTAAAAACTTACATCTAACCAGTGGCTTGAAGAGTGATAAAGTAATTTAATGCTAAATTTATGTTGAATCTATTTTTTTTAAATAAATTCATTAACAAAATTCTAATTTAAACCAATTAAAGTAACAGTTAATATATATAACATACTAAACACATTGGGAACGTTTTTGTTTTTATAGGTTTGCAAGCTCACAATTCGTTGCTATGAAGATTATGTTTCTTATAGGGATTTGTTGTTCTATGAAGTAGTCCTTTAAAACATTAAATATTAATTTAAGTATCAATTTATAAAGTTTTCACAAAGCGCAGTTTTCTTTGGATTTCTTCATCCGTAATAAATCGAACACATGTCAATTAAACAGAAACATCATTACCAGACAAGGTTGACTTTGCCAGCTGTATAGAGAAATTTGTTGTTTGCAGAAATATGCCATTGGCAAAGACTTACATAATGAGAAAGAAAAGTTTGACTACATTCCAACAGAGCTCAAGGATTAAGTGAACTCTTATCTACAAATTCATTATTAACAACAAATGGGTTGCATGGATGGTTCTTAAGAAATCACCACAAAAGAATGAGCTAGAATACTCATTGCCTAGCCTAATGGAATAAAACTAATTAAAACTAATTAAGAAAGTAATTTCATTATAACTGGTGAGTTCTATGACAACCACAGAGAAGAAATGGGAGCACTGCAGCTGACAGCTACCATACTAGCAAATCAACCAAGTACGCCAACAATCAGATTGTTTTCCTGACCGATGTAGAATCAGTCCTACAAATCTTGAAAAGCTGCCTAGCTGTGTGGTATGTGCTCTGGACTGACGTTCGGTGGTCACAAAGGTACCTGGTTCGAACCCTGCCCGCACTTATCTCCCGTTGAGAGGTTAGGGCTAGGATGTAATTATCTTCAGAATCTGAAGGAACATCCAAGCATGTAAAACATTTTTTTTACAAACTATTTTACAAAACAACAACAGCAAGAACATTGTTCTCCAATGTTGCACTAGAAGGAAATGAGAAGGCTGCCACACTTGCATAATGTGAGAGAACAAATACACACTTGTACATCGCACTCTATCCGGAAGGAATGAAGAAACTAATAGTGAATAGTAAAAGCGAGAAATGGACAAGCTCTCATTCGAAGAACAAGGAAGACGACACAAATTATGAACTATCACTTCTAAATGTTCACATCAGAATGAGATAAACATATGTCCTGGAAGATGAACATTGGGGCCAGGGAACGTTGCCTTTTTGTAGTGACACCAGTGAATGCGGACCACGTCTTCAAAATTGCTTTCTTCATCAACAGGCCCGAACAAAACACTAGCTACAGTTAGGCGCTTCCTCGCTGTGTATTATGCAGCTAAGTCATACGGAAGTAACACTCAAATAACGAAATCCAATAACACAGGCGAAAGGCCAAACAAGATAAGTTATAAGTAAGCCGTCGCTGATAGCGAATGCCGAATAGTTTAATAGTAACAAAGGGAACAGTCGAATGTCGATAATCTAAATCTCTATGTTTATAAAAAGCTGACTCTCTCTAAATACGTCAAGAGAAGTCTGTTTACATTTCGCTAGCTTTTTATTTTAGAGTGTCATAGTCATAGACATAAATAAATATAGACTGGAAAAAGGAAATAACTTCATGTAACTTGAAAACATGTATAGGCCTATCTATTGTATTCGGATTTCCGAATTCTGAAAAATTGAAAAATTGCATGATCTTCAGTCTTAGAGATTAATCAAAACTCCTAGACATAAATAAAATACACGGAAATGCAAGTCACAAATTTTCGTTTCATAAAACTCTATTATATTTATTTATGTCTATGTTCATAGTCTTTTAGTCAAAACTTGCTCCATTTACGAAACAAATAACTAATTCCTAATCGTGCTATAACACCACACACCTATGAAATTCTTTTAAAGATATCAGAAATAGGTTTGTGTAAGCGTTTTACAAGGTTTTTAAACGGCTGGTAAAATTAATGATTTGCCTATAATGTGAGGTTTTCACTATTTTACTATAAGTAAAGTGATATTGTAAAACGCTCACTAATCATCTTCTCAATAGGAGGTCAAGAGATTTTGTGGGTACATTCTGAAAGTTTTTCAAACCTTTGTCTTTTTATCAGGGTGGCACCATCTCAATTGATCCTCCAGCTTAATTGGTTTCATAGCGTCATCAAAAAGGCACATAAACAATCACTTATTTGACAAGGAAGGAATGAAGTCCAATTTCAAATACTCAACTCTGTACCGTCTACATTTCTTTTGGTCAAAGTTACAACTAGACAAAATTACGCTATTTCAATAAAGTATTTTAATTAAATACAACAATTTTGCATTCAAGCAGCAGGATAAAAAGGTGAAGCAACGTTTACCTTTCATAGACCCCTTGGAAGTCTTCGTAGACTTCGTATTAAGTAGCAATAATACATAAAACACTGAACCATAATCTTCAAATACAAAAACAAAATTTAATAAAATACTCTGAAAGACACAAAGATAAAGGCACATTCCTCGTCCCATATGCTAGGACAAATTTGTACAAATACTCCTTCTTCCCCAGTGCTATTAGAGCATGGAATGGGTTGCCTGAGCTAGCCAGGAAAACCAGTGACTTGGCAGAATTTAAGTCATTGGTTAATATGCATGACTAAATGCATGACGCGTAGGACGTAATCATCTTCTTTTTTTGAAGTAACGTCTGTATTATATAAGAAGATAAGAAGTCCGCTGGGGATCTCTATAGACAACTTTGGGAATCACTGGTCTAAAGTCATTTTTCAAGTTACAGTGCCGGGATGGGTGGGGGCGGAGAAAGGATCGTCCAGAAAAAAAGCCAGCTGGACAACGTAAAAGAATGGACCGGCCTCTCGCTTGATAGCCTGCTAAAAACAGCTGCTGACCTGGAAAATTTGGTTGCGCGAACTGTCACAGCACCACAGTTTTAGATACATTTCTAGAGACATTGTGTTCAGGGACCAGGATGATAGCTGGAGATTAATATTGAACTGTAGAATAATTTCCATTGTGTTTATGGAGGGATGATTGAAACTTCAATATATTAAATGTACATATAAGATGCACTCTGTAACTATTACAACAGAGAAAAGCAAAAATTAATGAAGACAGGCGCAAAAGACGTAAAGAAAGCTTAAGTATATCGCCGGCTGACAACGGTTTTGTCTGCAACAGATCTGGAAAAATATGTAGGTCACAACTGGGTCTGCGTGGCCATGTAAAAAACTGCAATTCTCCTTGATTTTTGGAATCGAAAATATTGCCATTATAACTAATGTCTACTAAGATTTTCAAAGGCCTAAGTTGTTCTTTTTAAAATTATATACTGATTTTATTTCAGAGAGAGAGAGAGAGAGAGAGAGAGAGAGAGAGAGAGAGGGAGAAAGAGAGAGTAGTAGGGAAATGTGTGTATCAAGATCTCAAGGGGTTGGTAATTACATAGCGTAAAAACCTTCTTTGAAGTGGATATGATTACATCTGACACTGCCAAACAAAACATCAGTTATGTTGATTACTGGCTATTCAAAAACTTGTAATACTGCACAATGTCAGCACTAACACATTTGTCACATGTCTATCATCATATGTCACGTAATAGGAATATGAGATTAAATGATAAAATACAACGATACAATGAATGTAATATCTTGGTATAATTTTCGATCAGATATCCCAGCATTCTCTCTCCAACCTCCCTCACCCTTAATGTCATTGTCATTCGACATTGTTACTTTTTAAATTGTACACAAAGTAGATTTTATGTCCAATGGAAACCATAGAATTTCGACTTCAGCCTCTTTCTAATTGTAAGACCATTTCTTCGTGGATAATACCGATGTTTTGTTATTAGAAGATTGTACAAATATTATTAAATAAAGTAAGTACATATATTTATGTATACTACAAAATAAATTTCAAGTTTACAAAAAATGATCACTTGATATTGACATTTATGAAGATCCCAGTAATTATAGTCGACTGTATATCATTATATAAAGACAAGGGGAGTAAATAATGGTTGGTAAGACTACCGCTGTTACTATAACTCAAAATTATAACTTGTATTTTAATCGAGGCAATGTTTAGCGTGAAATAGTAGGTCAGATATATTTCTATACAACTTTTATGGTAATATTTATTTAATGCTAATGGTCAAATTTGACAAGAGGACTTGAAGAGGTCCTGGTTTTAAAGATGTCCTATATGATAAGTGGACATTTTTAGACAAAAGGTTCAGTTGGACAAGAGGTCAAGTGTTTCAAGAGATCCAGTTTGACTAGAGGTCCAATTTGACTAGAGGTCCAATTTAACTAGAGGTCCAGTTTGACTACAAATCCAGTTTGACTAGAGATCCAGTTGGACACGAGATTCAGTTTGACTAGAAGTCCAGTTTGACTAGAGGTTCTGTTTGATAAGAGGTCCGGTTTGACTAGATTTCAAGTTCTAAAGATCATCTTTGACGCGATGAGTTGATGCGGTCCTGATTTAACAGAACTCCTGTTTGAGAAGAGGACTTGTTGGATAAAATTTTGACTTTATCAAATAAGAGCTCGTTATGTCGGCATCTCAAAAAAATCTGTACATCTCCGCTGAAGTCAAATTTTACTTTGACTTTTGGTTCGTGGTGATCACCACCACTAGCCTAGCCACACTGACCCTCGCGCTAAATCTGGTCAACATGGCGGTCTTTGTTAAACACGGTTTGAACAAACAGGTCAACTTCACTTTATTCTGTTTGTCTTTGAGCGACTTCATGGCTGCTGTTTCCTTAGTAGCAATAACTGAAATCTTCACTGGCGAAATATGGCTGTATCTCAATATCATGGAGCGGTCTTTCTACTCCTACTTAGTACACTTGTTCAGAAATTTGTTTACGGATATATCCACGGCGCTAACAGTTTTCATTTCAGTTGAAAGGTCGGTTTGCGTTGTATTACCTTTTCAATATAAATACACTTGCCTCGCCAGACAACCCAGAGCTCTTATTTTCGGAATCGTTTCGTTCGTAGTCATAAACTACGTTCCGAATTTTACGTTTGCAGGGCTTGGGACTTTGCTAACTTTTGACAATTCCACTGTTTCGAATTCTTTGTTTACAGAGCTGTACGTGACGATGCAAACCTACAACGACATAGCCTTTGGCGTTATTCTAGCTGCCGCATGCCAGGTCTGTATTTTCGTCTGCGCGGTGCTGATGTATCAAGGGCTGCGTCAGTCTGGAGAGCTGACGAAGTCAGGTCACAAAGTCTTGAAGACTAAAGTGAATGGATTATCCGGGAGAGACAGAGAGATTGTCAAACTGATATTGGTGCTGTCTATTTTGTACTTGGTGTCCAGCATGCTGCAGGTAATATACTGCTGGACAAGGGCTATCCTTCCGGAGCTGGCAAGAAATGAGCTTACCAACCTAAACAGGGTACTTGGAAAAGTGACTACCTTGATGAGTGCTATTTACGGATTTTCAAGTTTTTTTGTGTATGTTAGTTTTAACAGAAAATTTAGGCTGACTCTATGGCATGTCAAACTAGTATTTGATCAAATAAAGTTTAAATAGTCTCACATTTTAGGTACCAAGATATAATTGTCTCTCTTAGCAACGACTCATGTGACTAAAGAGGCCAATCCTTATTACACAGCTGCGGTCACGGGTTGAAATAATACATAGAAAGCCTTATTATTATTACGAGCCGACCCGCGGAGTAGCATACGCCCCCTCCCCCCTCTTTTTATTTTCTGAGCCTCGCTCTATGTCACCGAGAAAAATTACGTGGGGGTAACTCTAGTCCGACTTGCAGAGATAAAATCCATGACTTTTTTAATCTCGTGGTGTACCGCATGGTCCGGCCACGAAGAGAAATATATATATAGATGAGAATTCGTATCGACGTTCTGTGTGCTCATTAGCTATGCATAGAGATTTCTGTTTAACAAAAGGCTATGATGAATTTATCACCAATTTAACTATTTGCCCACGAAAAAAACACAAAATAGCAAACAATTATACCCGTAACAGTTTGTACTGCACTGCACTTCACCTAACGCCAGTAATAACATTCTATTTTTTGGTCAAGGTGGGGTGGAATATAGCATTCTGACACGTACTGTTGCACCAACGTAGATAAATGTTTGGTTCAAACAGAAAAAAAAAACCCACTGAGGATTCATTATGCATTGTCGGCAGACGTTTAGAGGGGCGGGAGGCACTGCGCCAAGGACCGGAAATGGCCCGCCGGAACTATTTTGAGTATCACTTGTCTAGTTTGATCAAGTGATTAGGATTGTAACTATTTCAATAATGAATGAACCTGAAATTTATCAATACATGTTCAGAAACAGTAACAACACAAAATCAAAGCAAGTTGGATTTCATACAAAGTCGAATCATATCTATGACTAGGTCTAACTGCTAGGTCCTGAGCAGCTCACGAAATTAATCATATCGGTCACACACACACACACAGATAAACTACTACGACTGGTGTACTTGTGCTATGAAATGTGTGTTTGTTTGTAAGATGCTTTACATCAGGGGTTCTCAACCTGTGGATCGCGACCCCCTTGGGGGGTCGTTTGACAATTTGTCAGGGGTCGTTTAAGATCATTGAAAGTATGTCCTAAACTAAAATGTAAAACTTGACACATACAAAGTTTTTTTTTAACAACGGAATTTACTAATTTTATTGTTATTCGAGGATACATGTAGCAGACAGCTGTATCAGAATTAACTTCAAGCATTTTAATTGTCGAAGCAGAACATTTCAACAGTTTAAGTTAATGTGCTTAATGCATAAGCCTGGTCGTGTTGTAAAGCTCTGGTACGTCGTACATTAGGTGAAGAGTCATTATTAATCGTCAATAATTAATAAGATATAAATGAAGTTTAAGGTTCGCCACTTATAATATTCGTATCTTGTTCTGCATCAAATATACAGAATGTCTTAAATCTGTAATATGTAAACCAAAATGTGTACGTTTTGAAAAAGGTTGAACAGCGCATCCATAAATTTTAATTTGTATACGTAAACTTTGTATAGAAATGTATAACGTATTGTACAACATGAACCTTGGATGAAGTTCTAAAGTTCTAATGGTAGTAGGGCAGGAAAGCTTGGGCCTCTCGTAGTGCTCTGGTAAGAAACTCTGTTGTTGAACGTAGTGCCTCATAACTCCCATGCAGTTCAAGTGACCCTCCAGTTGTCTCCCCGCAGCTTTTGGAGACTCTCGTAAGACATTCACCACTGCTTCCTCTGCCTGTCCCATTAGTTTGTATGTCAATTGTAGCGAAGAAGTCGAATCATCAGTGATGCCATTAGCTAATGCTTTGCGGACAAAATTTCATCCAACTTGCCAAAATTACTTAACATCTCATTTGCACTTGCCAGACATCCAATGGAAGTCAAAGTTAAAGATGTTTAGGAAACAGAAATAGTTTATTGAACTCATTAATAAAGATGCAGCGAAAACTTTTTTTATAATTCCACACATCTGGATCAAGTGTTTACAGTCATGTCCCAATTGGTCTGTGTTGCACCTTCTGCTTCAGTTTGCAATGATATATTATTTGTATAACAGCCTGTTCATTATCACGTCTAAATACAGAAAATCGTCATTTGTGTATGCTATGTGGATAATGTGAATTAGAAATAGTAAGATAAATAAATGCATATCATAAAGAGATATTTGCTCATTTATGTATATTTATATATTTCAAGAATATAATTTCATATTGTTTCATGATTAAACATAAAGCTTTGGCAATGAAAATCAGATTTACTGTTGGAAGAGGGGGGGGGGGGGTCGCGGCATAGTGAGGAATTGAAAAAAGGGGTCGCCGAGAAAAAAAGTTTGAGAACCGCTGCTTTACATGTTCTGGATGTTCCTTCAGAGTTAAACATAATCTACATCATAGTATAAATCTACAGCAAGACGAGGGGGGGGGGCAGACCATACCCTATAGACCAGAGGTTCTCAAGCTTTTTTTTGCCCGGGGACCACTATACAAAGTCAAAACTTGCCAACGGACACCTAAGTGAAAAATCTACATAAATGCATAATATATAAATTAGTTCTCAAAGAGTAGTAAGTAATAGACATATAAAACAGAGGGGACGCGGTGGCTGGATAGTTAAGCGATTGGTTTCAGAACCTGTGGACCTGGGTTCGAATCTCGGTGAAGACTGGGATTTTGAAATTCGGTATTTTTAGGGCGCCTCTTAGTCCACCCAACTCTAATGGGTACGACTTTAGTAGGGGAAAGTAAAGGCGGTTGTTCGTTGTGCTGGCCACATGACACCCTGCTTGTTAACCGTTGGCCAAAGAAACAGATGACCTTAACATCATCTGCCCTATAGATCGCAAGGTTTGAAAGGGGAACTATATAAAACAGCAGTGAAGGCGAGTTATTAACATTATCCGATTGGATAAACTGGCTTTTAGCGAAGAAGTTACTTTAATTGTATACAATGTTCATATTTCTGTGGACCCCTTATGGTCGTTTCACGGACCCCTTTGGGGTCCGCGAGCCACAGTTTGAGAACCACTGATCTAAACAAACTGCCATTGTCCTAGCGCAAACATAGACACTACATTCCCACTGACCTACACAAGTGAAATTAGAGTACACATACACACATTCATCCGTGCTGCTTTCCTTTACATCAGTGATTCCCAAAGTGGTCTATTATGATCCCCAGGGGTCTACGAAGACTTCCAAGGGGTCTACGAGAGTGCCAAAATGAATTGGGGGTCTTTGAGTTGTAAATAAGGGATTACGATAGTGGATCTCTTTGAAGCAGGTCGAGACTTTAAATTTTAATTTTCCATTATGTTAACTCAGACAAAAATGTTTTTTTCTATAGCTAATCTTTTGAATTTTAACCACTAATGATTTTTCTTTATTTTTCAATGTTAATATCTTTTTTTTAAAAAAGGTTCATTAATGTCTTCAGTAGTAATAAATACATTGACCTTAATAATTTCAGTTTGATATTAAAGCACATGTGTCACGGATAAAGACAATCATGTAACTGCAGCGTGAAACAAATGGCAACGAAATGAGCACATGAATAATATCTTCAAAAAAAATTCTTGACATTACTTGTTGTGAGGCCGTTACATTTGCTTTGTTTGACTTATGTGTTTTTAGCAATGTTTTGAACACTGAAAAATAAAAACAATTAGAAAAAAAAAGTAAAAAAAATTCGACACATGCAGTTTCTTTGGACCTATCAGCTGCTTAAAGAGGCAAGAACTACTGATTAAGGTCATCGTTCGGACCATAGTCAACGACGGAAGTGACTTTCGTGACCCCTAATGAAATAGAAAATAAAAATTAAAACCGACAATAGAAAATACGCAGTTTATTAATACTCTAATTATATTATTCCCCTATCTAAATCAACAAATTACTGAAATATATATATATATGTATCGCAATGTCCATAAAGGTCAACTATTGTTCCGTAAGCTGCAAGCTTCAAACATATTCGCGCTGGTGTCATAAACTTTTAGCTGAGATCAAAGTTGATGACAACTGAGTCTCTAATAAATTGTGAATAATCCAGATACTGGTTAATCAATTGTTGAACCAGATTCCAAAGAGAGTTTGTGTAAATACAAACTTAAAAGTGACCCACGAAGTGGATCATCGTTTTGGTAGGCAATGCAGCAAAACAGGCAGGTTGAATTATTTTCAGCACGAATATAAGAAGTTTTCAAGTACAAACTATCAACAACCACAATCAACAACCACAATCAACAACCACAATCAACTAACACAATCAACCAACGCTATCAACAAACACAATCAACAAACACAATCCTAACTCTTTTCATACTACAACCACAATCAACAACAACAATCAACAACCACAATCAACAACCACAATCAACAACCACAATCCTAACTCCCTACATTGTAAGCAGACCTGTGCAGTCGAAAGTGTTGTCCACGTTGACGGTATTATTATTATTATTACTTTTGTACACATGAACTAACATTCATTCTCGTCGTTAAAGGGAAACAAAATTCTTTGTAGCCCCTTTAACAGTGTCAACCTAGCACATCCACATCATCAGAAAATTCCTCAGCTGACACTCTATCCTCTGAAAGGCAACGCATAGCTTCTTAGGCATACTTTGGGCGCTGAATGTGTTTGCAACGGTTTTTGTCTTAGAGATCATTGCAGAGGCGTAGTGAGCAAAACGTGTGCCGGGAGAGAAATTTTATTGGCGCCCCTATTTCCCCCCCCCCTCCCCCAATTTTCCTTAAGATCCACATAGAAATATAGACTTATAAATAAAAGATTTTAAATAATAATATGATACAAATAACTTTTGAATGTATTACCTAATTGAAATATCTACATTTTGTTTTGGGTGCCCATGAGGGTGGCGCCCTGGACACTGTGGATCATTGATAACTAGAATGCATATATTTCACAAGAATTACGGCGTAATAACATTGTATAATCAAGATAAATGATACATGCTCATTGTTTGTCTTGCTAAGTTTGTTTACATTTTGATACTTTCTATATGCTTCATTCAGTACGGTGACCTAACAGAAGGTAGGGGAGCCGCTGGTAGCCAACCTTAACGGTATGCAAACGCGACATGAAGCTCTTCGAAATGCAGCTGGGATAGATCCACATGGAGAGCGAGCATAAAGGAATAGTCCCGGATTGCAGATGCCATACACAACAGTAGTAGAAAGAATGGTGAAAATGCAACGGCCTCTGGTGATTAGATATGCCCAACCTGTGACTGCATCAAGGATTGGCCTCTGTTACGAACATAATGATAACAGAGTCGAAAGCCATGTCCGCTTAGTATGGTTTTAATACACTGAATGACTACACAACACACATTTCGTGAACACATTCTTACGGACGAGTTACAAGCACATGTAAACATAAGAAAGACAACCGATACAGCATAGAATTTTCAATCACCCCCAGTTCAAATTGTGCTTACTAGTATAATTAGCAACTAAAGAATTAAGCAAACTCAGAAAAATAGAGATTCAAGTAAACAATGTAGAATATCATGACATTCTGTAACGTATTGATATAACATGATAAATCAAATATCATATTAAAGTCAAGTAACAAAGCAAAATGAAGATAGATAGATTTTGGTGCAAACTTATAAAGTTAAGTCCAAGAATGACGTCGGAGCACAAATTGTCTTGTAGAGAGAGTTTAACTCCTTCGTATCGTTTATGATGGAGTCGTATGTTAGCGTAGATGTGTCCTTGACTGATTTGAGATAGATGGGTGGAAGCCATAAAGATTCTGTTGCCTGAGGAACATGTCGGCCATTTGTGCTTCTTAGCAATGTGCGTCGAAATATGGCTTTCACAGCTCCCAGTGTCTACTAGGGCTTTCAATTGCACGTTGTTGATGAAAATGGGTATCGTAGATTTGTTTAAACTCAAAAGCTGCACAGTAGCGATAGCGGAAACTGTTGAAGATTTCTATTTGCTTACTCTTTGAAAATGACCCTTTTTGAAGCACTGATTGCATTGCAGGGCATTGAGAGCGGGGATGCTTAACCATGCAGTAAAAGTAACACTTGCTAGCTAATGCATTAACTTCATGTATGTGTGAATTGCTTGCACTTTGAGGAATCGATACATTTGGCGAGGGTGTGGCCAAATAATTGGTGAGAGTAGTTGCCGCGTAATTAGTTTCCGGCTGTGATGATTCATACTGTAATGAGTGCTGATAAGCATGTTCTAGTAAGCGAGCCTCCTCGAAGGCGTCCTTTAAACTCAAAACAGTCTTTTCAAGTAGACGTTTTCGAATGCTGTTGGACACTAGTCCATTGATAAACGAATCTCTACTAGCCTCTTCTCGGTGTTATTCAGCAGTCACCGCCCTGAAGTTGCAATCTTTGGATACGATTCTTAATTTCTGCATGTAGGCGTCTCTCGTTTGGCCTTGCTCTTGTTTGCAAGTAGCTAACTTGTGCCTAGCAAACACCTCATTCTTTGGTTGTATGTAGATGCCGTTTAGAGTCTGGATTGCTTCATTGAATGTCTAATTATCAACTATCATCTGGTATACAGCAGGAGAGATATAGTTTATCAGTAGTTTCCTAATATCAAGATTATCTACTGATACTACTGATACAAAGCTTTTAAAAGTTTCATACCAGTGCTGCCACTTCTCTGCTGCTTGAGGTGCTGTAGGCTTGATATCAAACTTCTCTGGCCGAAATATCCTATCCATTTTGAAATTCCTACAACTTCACAGTTTTGATTCAGTGTATTAAATTGTTATGAACATAATGATAACAGTGTCGAAAACCATGTCCGCTTAGTCTGGCTTTAATACACTGAATGACTTACACAACACACATTTCGTGAACACATTCTTACGGACGAGTTACAAGCACATGTAAATATAAGAACGACAACCGATACAGCATAGAATTGTCAAAACAGCCTCCTTGGTCACACAAGAAGTTGCAAAGGGAAAAGTCTCTCGAGACGTAAGATGCGACAATGATGAAAGCAGGAATTTCCGCAAAATTTTTTGCTAGAAGTTATAGAAGTTAAATTTAATTATAAAGTTAGAGTGTGAACAAGAATGTTACAATGACAATGGCATATAGAGACACACTAATGACATATATAACTTTATGTGTAAATAGAAAACAATTTCTAAGTTTTCTCAGATCAGAACATGGTGAGATTTTTTTTCACATTTTTTTCATCAGGCTTTTGACAGTGAACATAGAGTGGATCGTATGGTGAAATGTAGAACTGAAAAAATAATAGACGAAAATACTGAAAGCTCCATACGTGCCAGAGATGAAAAATGATAAGGGATCGATAATCAAGATCAAGTTTTTAGACTCAACTTGTTTGGCCTCAGAGCCAAAAGTATCGAAATAATTGTAGATAATGATAACTAATATTTGTGGGAAAAACGAGAACATGTATAGGCAAGCCAGGACAAACACCATCTTGACCACACGTCTTTCTTTAATGGACAAACCGCTTTCCGTTAGAGTTTGGTCTCTTTGGAACGATCCTGTCAGAGCCCGCCTTGCATTTGAAGACTTCTGCAAACCTCTAAGCATCAAAATTGAGCAGACGAATATGAGACATGGGAGTAGGACACATATAATGGTTCCTGCAAAGTAATCAATGAAATCAGAATAACCGTATGTGAAGCTGGAATAAACTATGTAATATAATGACGTATTCGTTTCTTCGTTGCAAGTGGCTTCAAATCCATAAGGAATCATTAAAGGGAGGTAATACAATATAAAACCCACTACTATAATTAGAACAATCTTTTTGCCGTGTCTGGCGATGACAGATGAGTTGAAATGTAGCGGTCTGACGACACACACGCAGCGTTCTATTGAAATAAACATGGTCAGACCAGACGAGAGGTCCCCCCACATGGCCTTGATCGGCCAAAGAAGATAATTAAACGATTGACCGTTCATAAGGATGGGGCCCAGCTCAACGTCCCATAACAGCCCTTTCGTTCTTGCAGCTTGAGCCACAGTTCGCATCAGGTCAGCGACGGACAACCAAAACAATGTGAAGTTGACCCTCTCTTTCAGACCTAGCTTCACGAACACTATGATGTTAATAATGTTTGAGACAATGCCTAGTCCGTTTAAACAGTTAAGTGCCACTACTCCAAGCCAAATTGCGGTGCCGTATGCGACCTCTTCAGGGATGATACGATTCCAGTCTATATTTTCAGGGATTGTGAAGTTTAACATAGTTTTACTAAATCTGCATAATCTACTTTTACGTTATTTTCAAAGTCCTTTCTTAATCTAAAAAGTTAGGATTATTGTCAATATAAGTCGTCGTTTTTTATTATCTTCATGGCCACATTCGTTATAATTATAGCTCTGCATTGCCTATTTATAATGTCTGTTTGAGAGAGACAATTCTAGAAGATCTAGATCTAATACTGTTTTAAGTCTTATTGGGATGTAGTGTTTATGAATTATTGTAGACATTTTAAATTTGAATTCATTGACATCTTTTTAAATGTATCTTAAATTGATATCTCACAGCTTGGACTGTAAACCTTGCAGATCGAGAAACTATAAACTTCTCTGAAGAGCTTGTTGAGTTGATTCAGGGGTTATGTCGGTCGATTTGACGAAAGTAGACTTCAGTTTCTGTTTCTACCCTTATGCTTGCTACAATCACTTGACATAACGGTACTCAATAAACCAAGACACAAAGGTTCAAATCATTTAATTACTTCCCTTCTTTTGTTGTACAATTTCAAGAGTTACTTACCTTTCTTTCTAGTACATCCTTCTGGACGGACCAATTTTATTGGTAATATTAGACGACGACGTCCTCGGTCGGTTTTCAAGAAAAAAAAAAGCTTCATACATTTCTTTTGTTGTCTTAATAGTAAGTTCTCCTGAGTGCAGATTAAATTTAGACAAAAGAAAATATTTTCTTGGGAACCGTTTCACCCATCAATTCGGTCCTACCTGCCTTTCGTTGACTGTTAGAATACTAAGTATAAAACCAATGTCTGCATAGTAAAGTATCCCTTTCAGACCTTGCGATCTATGGGGCAGATGATGTTAAGGTCATCTGTTTCTGTAGCACACTGTTAACGAGAATGTCATGTGGCCAGCACAGCGACCAACCGCCTTTACTTTTCCCCAACTAATGTCGGGTACCCATTGGAGCTGGGTGGACTCAGACTTTACCAGGATTCAGGCTCGGGACCCTGGGTTCGGAAGCCAAGGGCTCCATCACTCAGCCACCGCGCCTCCTAGTGTCTGTATAGAATGGCTTAAATCACCGGAGAAGCTAACACAACACATATACATTGTGATCTCATTCGCGGATTGGCAACTGTACAGTGGGTCTATATATGATAGATATTGCAATGCATTTCACCATCGCTTGTGGTATTGACCTAATTACATATTTATTTTTTGCAGGTTCTGAAAACTGGCTTTACTTTTACAATAGTGAAGTGGAGTTCAGTATTTCAAATGACTAAGCAGTCACAGCTGCGACATACATCCTACCCAGTCATATCCGTTGTCCGGCGGTGGTCAATTTAGCCCTCTTCGCCCTCTACGTCTGTCATTGGCAGTGGATTTTTAATGGTCAGAAACCGCCTGCAATGCTTTTAAGCAGTGATGCGCTGCCTAATTCGACCTGCGGCCTATTGTATTTTCCTACACTCGTGTCCCAGGCCACATTACCGAAAAGTTTAAAAAAAAAACAAAATTGACCTGAAACTAATTTTATGAGAAACCCGTTGGTCTCGTTCTGACATTAATTAGTGGTATATTTTCTTACACACCTGAGAGTGGCTTTCTTTTTTTTTTTTACTTAAAATGTGAACAACATTGTAGCTTGATCTAGTTTTACCGTCTACTCATTTTTTTTGTGTTTTCTTTTATTTGTAAATATTCCCATCAATGCCGCCATATTTTTTTTCATAATGCCGTTTAAATATTGTGCTTTTGTTTTTAAACAGCTACACTTTCTTTAGGAAACAAATTTGTTGGCGTCACGTGGTCCATTAAAAGTACACGTAAGCTTTTACGTTATAGTGTTTAAGGTCAAGGTAACAATCCATCAGAGAAAAAGTGAGAGGACCCTAACACAGGCAAAGATACATTTTTCAACCTTTTTTGGGTAGGGGGGATTTCTACACTTTGTGCCGACGTTTCGGTGGGCCGGATTGAGTTAAGTCGAAGGACGGACGTGCCAGGCGGGCATTATTTTGGACATCAGTGATTTTAATTATTGCATGCATTGTTTCATTTATATATATATATATATATATATATATATATATATATATATATATATATTGTTGCTGTGCCTATAAATTGCAAATATACAATACATTTTAGAATCGCTTGTGATGAAATTCTAATTCTAAAATTCTAAGATTTACTATGGCTATGGCACTAGCTCTCTATAAATAAAGTACTGTTTAATTTCCAATCCTGTATGTTTACAAGATATCACTAACTGAGTGATCAAGAGATCTCTTAAACTATCAAGTTGTGTTTATGAAATATCATACACTGGTTTCTTTTACAACTTTGGGGCTCACTTAAACACGGTTATGATAGATTCGAAGCCTAAGCGTCTCCATTAGCAAAATAAAAAAAAAACGCAAGCTTTCAATTAAACCTTTGTATTTTATTTTCGGTATATCCTTATAATTTTATATAAAAGAATAACTAAAAAAGGAGATATGAATATAATATCTGTCAGTATCTTCTTGCTTTTGTTATGGATGACCCGTCAATACTTTTGTGAGAATGACCAGTGTGTACTCTAATGTGTAGGGCATGTAACCCTGTGACACTAACCGGTGGCCATAGTGTTGGTTTACGTAGTGCGTTGGTCGTATTCATGACAATAGGCCTATATGTTTTCTAGCCCTTGGTAGTTTGGTTACTATTCTATTCACTTTTAGTGGGTAAGTTAACTATCATCTTTTACAAACCTTAAATCAACTCACTCTGTCTGTCTGTCTGTCTGTTGAAATGTTTGTACACGTTATTTCTACCACACCCAATCTCGGATCCAGTTGAAATTCGCACAATTATTTTTTTTAGCTGGCTAAACAAAAATCAATAATAAAAAATTTAACTATTGATAATAAATTATTTTGTTTGGTGTCGAACAAAGGGAAATAAATAGTATTTGACAGATGTTGTGGTAAAAGTTGAATTAGTCCCCTTGAAGAGGCTTGAGCCCTTAAATTCGTAAACAAGTAGTACAGCTTTTTTTTTTAAATGCATTTAAAGTGATCACAATAAGATTCATACAAATACCCCCTTTCTCTCCCTTCCCCCCCTCCCCCTTACATTTCCCAACTGGTCCAGATAAGTGAAAGGACAAGGGTACACGAGAGTTGACCCATTGCACGGATGGAGTTGAAAGAGAGCTCTCGCGACCCTGTCGATAATCAATGCGCCATTGGTTAGCTTGGTATAACATAGGAAGATGGCGGAGGCTCCCGGTAAACTCGGTCGTTTGGCCATATGTATAGCCCATGCGTCCAGAGGCCAGTTATGTTGGAAATAGCAATGCTTTATATAGGCATTGACTTGGGTCTCTTCCAGACAGAACTGCGGTTCACGCTGTTGTTATTTTTTTTACTGTTTGACGCTCAAACAGGTTTTTTTTTTTCAAACTTAGAGCTCGAAGAGCCTTCGGCTCAGCTCTTAGACGATTAAACGGATCATAGCGAAAGCTAAAATTATGAAATTGCGCTAAACAAAAACAATGATAAAACTATTTCTTATCGCACAGATTTATTATTGTTATTCTAGATCTATTACAAATTTAATTACATGACTGATCTAAACTAATTGATACAACTACATTTAATATACGCTTTTTTTTAAAAGTATTTTTTATGTTTTTTTGTTGTAAAAATTTGTCCATGGTATTTTAGAATTTAAAGCTGATTAATGAGAATTAGACTATATAGTTTGTGCACTGGTCTGTTTATAATCTTTAGGCCCAGTGTCTTGTGTGGCGTGAGGTTGTAACCCTGTAGGTTAACTATGACTGTGAAGTAAAGAAGGTAGAGACTTTTTGTATGACCCAAGACTTAAATAATTAGTAAGAGAAGCAGTTAATGACTTTGGTACCTGTATACTTTTATAGGATCATTGAATTACTACGTAACTAAGGACGAGTTTCATAAAGTGAGCACACCTTGATCAGTTATTGAAGTTTACATTGTTGTCACTTTTTGTTAACAGTTTGAACTGATTCTTATTGTTATTCATTATGATTTTTTTTTCATATTAATAAACAATTTATGTTATGTTTTTTGAAACAACCCCCGGGCGTCACTTGTTATTACAATAATTAGTTTCTATGTTCCTATCAACTTCCGGTATTTTTTTGATAATATCAAAGAATTGGCCTTACCTAGTCCCGATTCCTTTTAGGCAGAGTTTAACTAAAAGCCAAAACTTAGGCTTATAACATCAAAAAGATCAAATCTTGAGTAAATTTCTTTTTTTTCCCCGAGAGATAAAACAATGTATTATAGCAATTTTGCTCGTGTATTTGTGTAGATAAGCGTACTATACTCAAGACAAAGTTAAAAGTAAATTTCCCCTTACAGACCTCGCGATTTAGTGTGGAAAATTAAAGGTCTTCTGTTTCTGTGGCCCACGGTTAACAAGGGTTTCATGTGGCTAGCACAACGACCAACAGCCTTTTCTTTTTCCCTAACTAATTTCAGGTACCCATTAGAGCTGAGTGGACTCAGCGGGCCCTAAAGATCCCGAAATTAAAAATTCAAGTCTTCAACGGGATTCGAACCCGGGACCCCCAGTTCAGATTCTGAGCTCTTTACCCTTAAGCGCCTCCACTATACTCTGTAGCACTGTCGTTTATCTTCATTCAAAAGTTGTCAACGAAAAAAAAAATACAATTAATAAAGTGAAATAGATATTTCCTTTTGTTAGAGGAAACAGTGCAAGAATTTTAATATGCGGAAACAGTTAGGGCTAATTTAATTGGGTTTATCGGAAAATGCATTTTTTTCCATCGCTTGCCTTATGATAAAAGGATGCTTCTTCTTCTTCTTCTTCTAACCAGCTTTAATGCTGCTGAGCTGTGAGCTTTTTTGCAGACTGTACCAAGGAAAAAAAAGTGTGCTGTTTTCTTCAGTTGTTCATCACTGCCGTACAGGGTGTTGGTTATGTTGGGCTCTTGTGGAAGTAGGGTCTGCCTAAGGTGGATTAGGAAGGGGCATTCAAAGAGGATATGGTTTACGGTTTCAAAAGGGTGGATGCAGTGTCTGCAAAGGGGTAGTTGTGTGGAGTTTATTTTGTTCAGATGGTAATTTAATAGAGGTGTGTGTCCTGTTCTTAGTTGGAAAATTGTAGATTGCTCTTTGCGGGGGAGGAAGTTAATACTGTCCAGTTTGTTAGGCGTAGTCATTTCTTTGTACATGGCTCTGCCTGTGTTTCCTGATGCTCATTGGTTGAGCCACTACTCTTTGTGATTGTTGACTAACATTGACCTTAAGGTGAGGTAGTTAACAGGTCTATCTGGTTGTTCCATAGTTGAACCCGCCTTTGATAACTTATCTGCCTTTTCATTTCCCATGATGCCAATGTGTCCAGGGATCCACTGTAGTGTGATATTGATATTTAATTTTGATATCATCAGATGGAGTATCACAATTAGTGTTGTCAACTCTCTTGGGCTGTTTGAGGTGCTGCTGTTAAGTACTTGCAGAGTGGATTGGGAGTCTGTAAAGATAACAATATCTGATGGTGATTGCACTTCTTCATATAATTTGTTTTCCACTGTCTGGAGTGCTATGGTAATTGCCTCAATTTCGGCTTGGAAGTTTGAGCAGTAATCACCACAGGGTGCGCTTATCTCAAAGTGTTTATTTTTAGGGAAGACCAGAACGGCACCAAGATCAGCATTGATGGTGGCTTTGAAGGCCGATCCGTCGGTATATTTATGGATTGCTTTCAATTGTTTCGAGCGTGCCTACTTTGAACTCCAGTGGATTTGATTCTTTTGTTAAGGTGTTATTTAGTATAAAAGGATGCAAAAAAAAGTTAAACTGGTACTAGATCTAGCATCCAAAAGCTGAAAATTGTGCGCCGAGGGTTCGATCAATAGGAGGATTCTACAAATATCTTTGTAAAAAAAAAAGCGAGCGCAGGTGTTTGTGTTGGGGGGGGGGATTTGTTTAGATCATAAGGCAATATAAAATATTCATAAAATATTTCGATATTAAATTGAGAAGCTGAAGAAACGTCAGTGATAGTACGTATGAATAACTTTTTAAAAATTGTTTTTTAAATTTTTTAAAAATTTCAAATCATTTCAAAATATTTTTTTTGAGACTTCAAATAGCCTCTAAGTCTATCTGTCTGTTTATCTTTATGTGCGCGAAATGTTACAGCACCCCTTAGACGAAAGAGATGAAAGACTCATTTAGTTGCATTTTCGCAAAATCATAGACATTTGCTCTTGGTGACCAGCATTAAGTGTGCAATCCGAAAATAAGGAATAATATTTCAAATTGTTACTTTTTTTCTTTCAAGGCGGCATCTCCAATTTGATTAATTACTGCATTTTTAACTATTCTAACGAAACAATGATCATGAATTGTTTCGTTTTTCGTGATTTCCTATGCATGAATCACACTGTTCGACCGATCCCCCAAAACTTCCATTGTTTGGTTGAAACAATCGATCCACAATGCCACGAGCGACTAAATCCCATTTTAAAAGAAGCTGCACGAAAGATCTTCTTGTTCCAATTGTCTCAATGCTAAGTCTTTTTTTTTTGTTTACCAAGCTGATATCAAGTGACTCCAGCAGTCTCTCCGTAGGATCAATCTCGACCACTTTATTTCTTCCACTTTCCCTTTCTGGAACAAGTTGAAACATTGGAAAATTATTCTTTGTCTATGATAACACAAGAATAAAAAACCAAGGTAACAAAGACAGTTTGTGTGGAAACACAAACTCAAAATCGGCCCACCGAAGTGGTCCACCCAGGCAGGCAAAAAGGCAGGTTTCAATATTTTCAGAAAGAATATCAGAATGAAATTCTATCAAAGGCTAATGACAGAGAAAAAATGGAGAAAGAAGGTTGACAGATCTGGTGTGGTGCCCCAACGGTCCATCAGACCAAGGGATAGGTGAAAGTGAAGTTGTATGTGAACCTGGCCTGATGTCTTATAGTGAATATCTTATTTGTTTTGTTTTGTAAAGGGTCAATCTCATATTCAAAGCCTCAAGGAAAAGAAAAGACATTTCCGTCAAAAAAAGAACTCCTTTCGTTATTTTGATGTGATGGAATGTCCAGAAGTTAACGCAATAATATGAAAAACTACTTATTAATTATAATTTAACATTATGTTCCACTTATATGCATAATGAATAGATTTTTTTCTCTTTAAAAATAAAATTTTTATGCAAATGTAGTAATAGTATGACATAACTTACTTAACTTTGTAATACATTTGTAAAAAAAAAAAATATTATTTTACAAAAAATCTAACACCATTAGCATAAATGTGTTCAAAATATGGTACTTAGTCAACTCCCTTACTAAATAGCCTCCAGTGTTTGTTACTATTAATAGTGAAGAGTTGTAAAAGTGGTGTATTTTTTCAAAAAAACAAACAAACTCCTTTATATTTGATTTTAAAAATGAGATTTTTCGTTTTCATATAAGGAAAAAGTAGCCGTTTCATCAGAACTTTGAATGGTCTAAAATATTATGATGCCGGACTTTCCATATCTTTTGTAGTTTTCGATACGGGAAGGACGGACCAAACAATTAATTTAAAAAAATTAAATAAATTTAAATTCGGCTAGAGATCTAGATCTACGTGTATATCCAACATTGTTTCTGAAACGATTATATTGCGTAATTGATATGACTATTGCTTTCGGGAATTTCCGAATGCATGGCGTTTCTGACTGAAGTGTTTAATAAATGAATGAACAGGAATATTTTGGGCATCGCCTTTTAAGTCAAGATCTAAAATCTAAATGCTTGTCATTGGAATATTATAAAGTGTACTAGATCTATACATTCGCTTAACTATGATTATTTATCAAAGAGAAAGGGGTATGGTACTGGGTGTGATGTATGTTTAATTCTGTACTGAAGTCAACTGTAGATGTTTGTTAGATTTCAATCAATTACTCAACAGACGTTTGGGTTTCTTGTTCGGATGTATTCAATGTAGTTAAACAACAGCACAAAGATAACACACATCTATTTTTTAACAAGTGAAAATATGTGGTCAACACTGATGAACAATGAATAATACGTTTAATCCAATAAAAGGCCACAGTCAAAGTCTCTGTCAAATAGAACACGTCTTTACCCAAGAGAATCCTATTGCTAACTGATTGTCCAGTTTCTAACCCAAAACCGTTCAATATATGTCTTCTATGGTGCGTCGCTATATAACTAATACTATAAACTAGGTGCCTAACAGATTCCTCCCCCCCTTGGAAAAAAAAATATGTCAATATTTTTTTCTACTACTGTCAAGTCTTACAGGGCATTAGCATTTCATGGGGAAGACAACAAACATAAAATCTTGACATCTTTATCTTGGCTTGACAGTTCGCACTAATGTTCATCTCAATGTTCATATCCATATTTCCAATAATGTTCATTTAAATGTTCATAACAATGTTCACTTGGCACTCTGTATACTTTCGAAGTTCATCATAGCAATGTGGCATTTCATGGGCACTTCATAAATCTCACACAAATATTCTCCACTGGCAGTAATCTGACAAAATATAATATTTCAAAACAAATTATAAACTTTGTCTCCACATTTAATAAGCTTTTCCTTACCACCCTTTAATAAGCTTTCGTCCATTTTTCTTTTCCACTCACCCTTTTCCATCGACCTAACTTTTGTCAATGATATATGAAAATGATTCACAATAAATATAACCATACTTACTTTCAAATGCTTAACAATCAAATTTACTTATCTCTCTTTTCCACTAACATTCAAATTGTGCATGTTAATTAATATATTAACATACAAAAATCTAATATCAAACAGCAATGTAGTATATACATAGTATTTACAAATATCAATTTCTCATATTAATGTCAATCTAGACAGCATATAACCAATTTAAAATTATCAATCAATATCCATATGTCAATAAAGTACAAGAGGTACTTCCACCTTAGTTTTATAACTTTACAAGTTTAAAACCTATCATTACTATTCTGTGGAATGTCACATCATAGAATTTACTCATTCATATATATTTCATTAATCAACCTATACTTCAATTTAAAATTCATTTGTCTCATTTTATTTCTCAACACAAATAAACTTTAATAACCAGTTTAACTTAAACATGGTTCTATATACAAAATATCACTTCTCAATTTATACTATATCTTCTCATGTCATTTTGTTCATCATAAGTTCTGTACCCATTTGCTTTATAGTCATTGTATTTGCTTCTACTTTGGTTAATTCTTCCACCAAATCTACAACTAGAACTCGCAACCTTCTGATTGTTATGTGACATACTCCAACATTCTCTAGCAAAATGTTCTTGCTTATGACAATTATAACAAGTCATGCTTCTTTTATTATAAGAATAATTCATGGGTCTACTGTACAGTTTAGTATTTCTGTTTCTCATATTTCCATTTAACAACTGACCATATTTGCTTTGCCATCTCTCAATGTCCCTCATAGTACAAGATTTAATTCCTCTAATGTTACCTAATAACATATCCTGTGTTAAACTAGGTATTACTACAGCATACAGTAACCAGTGAAAAAAGGTGTCTTGATAAAAATTCTGAAAGCTTTAAATTTCTTAATACTGCCATCTATTAAGCTAACCTTTTTCATGTAACCTAAGTAACACCTTGGTTCTACAAATTTTGAATGAATGGCAATTGTTGTGCATGCTGTGTCCCTGATAAAATTTATAGATTTTCCATTTACTAGACCTTTGAATAGTTTAAAATTATTTCTCTTTTCTTCAACCATATTATTTTCTTCTATAGTGTTACCATAATTTAGTTGCTCAATTTCACTATCCTCATCACTATAATCTCTTTCCTGATTTTCATTAGTATAGTAAACTCTATTTGTTTGATTCCTATCCCTATGTTTACTACTACTTCTGTTTTGATTTCTATCTCTATATGAGTTCCTATCATTTGTTCTATAGTAAGTTTTTTGCAATGGGAAGCTATGTGACCTTTCTTATAGCAATAGAAACAAGTTATTTCCTCAGAATGATTATCCCTAGATTTTGATCTTCCATTTCTATTTTCAAACCTATCTTCAGTTTCTCTAGAATGTCTATCATTACTTCTGACTTTTTTTTCACTTGTGTATCCTATTAAATCTACCTTATTCTTATCTTTAGTAGAGAATGGATTAGTTGGATAAGCATTTTTATAAATTCTCATTATTTCTGTGACTTCATCTAAAGATTTAGGATTTCTCTCTTTAATGAATGATTGAAGTTGGGGATCACACTTGTTAATAAAGTTATCTAACAGAATGAAATTTTTTAATCCCTCATAACAATTTCCCACTTTTTCTAACTTTACCGACTTATTGAAAAAATCTCCATATTAATGGTAGTTTGAGGTTCTATTTCTAATGATGGTACATTATCAAAGTATTTCTTTCTGAAAGTTGTAGCATTATGACCATAGGCATTCAACAACTCTCTTTTCAAGACTTGATAGCTATCATTAATATGATGGTCATGATTTTGGCACATTGTTAAAGTTTGACCATGGACGAAGTCTATCAGTATCTCAGACCATTCCTCCTCTGGCATATTAAATGTAGACATTTTGGCTTCATATCTTTTCAAAAAGTCACCAATGTCATCTTTCTGTTCATCAAAACTTTGTATCTTCCTCTTTAGCCATGTTTGCGAATTAGGGTTGTCTCTTTGTGTGGTAGCATTATTTGAATTATTTGTGTTATTTCCTTGAGTTGTCTGTGCAGTTTGAGCTGATGCTTGAGCTGCCTCCAATCTCTTCTTTTCCATTTTAGTTTCATGCTCTCTTGCTTTTTCTCTCTGTTTGTCTTGTCTTTCTTGGTCCTCTTTCCTAATTCTATCTTGGCGTTCTAGTTCCTCCTTTCTAATTTTTTCTTGTCTCACTATCTCTTGTCTTTTTTCTTATTTTTGTCTCTCTATCTCTTGTCTTTTTTCTTCTTTCTGTCTCTCTATCTCTTTTTTCCCCTTCTTATTTTATCTTGAAGTTCCATTTCTTCCTTCACAACTTGCTGTACATACGCTGCCAAGTCCTTTCCTTTTAACTCCTTTGCCTTTCCATCCTGCATAGCTGCTTCCTTAATCTTCTTAAGGTTCACATATGAGGATGTAGCCATTGTATTATGTTTTTATCTCAATAAGGACTTAGATTTATATATTTACTTATCCTTATAGTTTAGCTATGGCTTAAATTTAAATTCTAAACAAGTTTATGTAAGTTTCAAGTGTCAACTTATATGAATATTATTATAAGTACTTTTATTAGTAATATTATCAGTTAGATTCAGACTTCTATATGATCATTAGACTATTACAATATATGTCTTTATAGATTTTAGATTTAGCAATAAGTAAATCTCGTCTATAATCATAAATGAACTTTGTATTTTAATAATATTAATATCATACAAGTTTATATCTATATTCAAGTATTTCTTTACAATATATAGTCTAGACTCTAGTTATGACTACTATTGACAAAGTCAAATCCGATTAACTGATTTAATGACAGATTCTATACTATACTAGATTAGTAACTAGATCTATAATCATTAATGGTTAAATGATAGTCATAGACTCATAGAGGTCTAGATCATCCAGACCAGACTCCAGAGAGTAGACAGTAATTATGACCAGTAATAAGTACGACTACTACTAGAGTCTAGATTAAATCTAGTCCAGAAATTATGGTACTATTTAACCATAAGTTAAAGTATGTCCATACAATATGTATCTTTAATAAGATATAGATTTAGAATGTACTACCTTCCTTAACTTTCAAATTAATACAAAACTATGTAGTCCAGATGTACAAATGAAATATTCAAGAATTTGTGGATCTAAAATTAGCCAGACGACAGTGTTAGACTACTATGCCAGTTTCGGAACTATTCTCATGGCAAAATCATATTTGATTTTAACCGCTCCAACTAAAAATTTATCTTAGTCTGATTCACAATAAAATAATCTTACCTGCACTTTTTATCATTAAGTGAAAAAAATAACAGATCTAATTAAATTAATAAAAATAAAAAATATAATATAATATACACACATGAAATAATTAAATGAGATTATCGCTATGGGTTAGGAACTTAGGATATGACAATATGGCACACAGTGATAACGTCACGAAGTAACCAAGCAACAACGGATATGACGTTTATACAAACAAAAACAATTACAATCCTAAATATACATTATATGATTATAATCATTATAGCTTTTTGTCTAGATTACGTCTTTTCCACTTGGGTTTAAGGCGCACCACCTGATTGTACTCAATCTAACGTACCAAAACCTATTTCTAAGGGCAATCTAAACATATACTAATAAGAAAAATGGCACTTAGCTATGATAAGAAAGAGATGGTAAGATCAGGTGGAGATTTCCAATGTTCAGATTCCGAATATGATAGATCTACAGCAAATTCCACTGCCTCTCTTCCGACTCTGTTCTCCGGTACTGCCACTGGATACGATCTGTGTCAAGTATCTCACGTAATGCCCCAGATGTTTTGATATGCCACAGCAAAATACTCCAGTTTCTTAGACGACTGTTGATGACCGTATGTGTAGTTGCGACGACTTGATTTGCAGACTATAAACGACTGCTGTTTCTTAGACGACTGTTGATGACCGTATGTGTAGTTGCGACGACTTCATTTGCAGACTATAAACGACTGCTGACGAATAGGTTAATAGTTCTCAAGGCTATGAATGATTTGTGTAGACAAATACTGACGAGTAACGGTCTCTTGACAATAACTTGTTCTGGGCGAACGAATAACGACTTTCTTGACGATGACTTGATCTGGGCTGACGAATAACGATTCTCTAAAATAGTTCACTGCTTCTGCTGCTAATCCAGTAGTTCGACAACAGTTGCTGCTGCACGCGGCTTCACTAGACCAAAATGTCCGTAATGTCTAATGTAGACTAGGTGAGACCAAGGTCACCTCTGACGACGTTCCGTTATACGATAAACGGTTTTCACAAAAAATAAGTGGATGTAGCTGTTTCCACTACTTCAACACAAACAAGTCTAGATATGGTCTAGACCAACTTATATATAATAAATAGATCAATGTTCAGCAACGACAAATACGAATTCACTAACCTTCCAAAGGTCAAATCCAGTGACCGTTATATTAGTGGCAACCGGTTCAATGAGCGAACTGCTCCACAAGGATTTCTCAAAGGGTAAGACAGAGCGATTCAGTTAGCTAACAAACTTGTAGTACTCACAATACTTCTGACAGCGGGCAAACTGCATTGCAATATTGATCTAGACGTTTGGAAATCAAAAACTACACTTTAAGTCTAGAAATTGAAATTCTGTATCTTGATCTACTCTATATCATTCTAAACTAGGCATATAAATTCTAGATCTAAAATCCACAATGATTCTAATTAGAATATAAATCTAGATCTAGTTTAAAAAATGTAGATAAGATCTAAATTTAGCTATTATTTCTTTTTTTAAAATATGAGTCAGATAAGGAGGTTTAATAAACATTACTATACCGAAATGTTTTAGCAGTTCATTGCAAGAATTAATTCTATATGACGTCAAAGAAAAAAAAATCCGTTACGTCACACGGCGTAGTTAGACTAAATAAAGTCTTCATCAATACGAGCAAAATGTCAAGGGTTCAAATACATTGGTGCACCAAGTGATCTCTTTTAGCAATTCATTTAAAGAATTAATTCCATATGACGTCAATGGAGAAAAAAAATCCATTACGTCACAATGGGCTAGTACCAAAAAAAAATGTCTTTATTAACACGAGAGATTTAACAAGGTTTGATAGACATTGGTGCACTGAGTTCTAATAAAATTCATTTAATAAAGATTGAAGCCGCATTTTTTGTGTGTGCTTTTTGTCTGTCAGTCTGTCTGTCATGTTAATATAAAAAAAAAACAACTACTAAAAGCTATTGAGAAATTGATTCACCTTTAACATCGCAATAGTTTTAAGTATCGATAATAGATTTTTCCGGATGTTTGTATTTATAGTGAGAGAAAATGAAAATTGAAGATAAATCTAATACCGTTTATTAAACTTTTGATTAAAAAATCCGGAACAACCTATTTTCATAAATTAGAAGAAGATTGTTTGTTTTATTAATTAAAAGAGGGATTTCAAACAGTTATTTGGCGTTAGTAGATTTTTCAAATAAAATTCGGAATTTTTTTAAAACGTTTGTACGAAAATTAAAGTAATGTAGGTTGATTTCTTTTTCAAAACAAAATCCGTAACAGTCTTTACCGATTAAAAAAAAACTTATGTTATTTGAATGTACATTTTTTTTTATATAGTTATAATGTTTTGTTTGGTGTAATGCACAAATTATTGGACAAATTTCCTTACTAAAAATAAAGGTTATTATTATTATTATTAAACCTAAATGACGTAAAATTTACTTACGCGAGTCGTCGCGAGTCCATTTTTATTAAGAGTCTTTAAGAAAAAGTCAACACAGAAGTATATAAATAAATAACAGAGAATAATTTCAAGTGAATTATTTTATTCATACAATTTTTGAAATGATGTTCACACTATTATTCCACAACATTTATTTTGTTTTTTTTATCACCAGTATTTTTAATGTAATCATTTCGTGAAAATTTTTGCGAAACGAAGAACTGAACAAATAATAGACAAATATGCTGAAGGAACTATAGATGCCTAGAATGTAGATTGACAAAGAATCAACAATTAAACTCAAGTTTCTGGTTTTATTTTCCTGGATATCAAAGGCGTACATATCGAAAAAATGGTAAATAGATAAAAACACTATCTGTGGGAAGGAAGAAAACATGTATAGACAGGCAAGAACGAAGACCATCTTGACCACACGTCTTTCTTTGGTGGACAAACCGCTTTCCATTTGAGCTTGGTCACTTCCTAGAGAAGCAGTGAGAGTCCGTCTGATATTTGAAGACTTGTGCAAGCCTCTGTACATCAGAATTGAACATACAAAAACAAAGCATGGTACTAAAATACACAACAGAATACCGCCAAAAAAGTCATTGAAGTTGTCGTAATCATATTTGTAGGATGCGTAAACCGCGTAGTATATCGAAGTATTCGTTTCTACATTCAACTCAGCTTCCAGTCGAGCAGAAGTAATAAAGGGGAGATAATACACTATATACGCCACTACTATAACTGAAACAATGACTTTACCGTGTCTGGCTATGAAGGACGAGTTGAAATGCAGCGGCCTGATGACACAAATGCAGCGCTCTATTGAGATAAACATGGTCAGACCAGACGAGATATCACTCCACATAGCTTTAATATACCAAACTAATAAATAAAAAGATCGACCATTCATAACAACTGGGCCCAGCTCAACATCCCATAGAGAACTTTTTGACATTGCAGCTTGGGCCACGGTTCCAATCAGATCAGCTATGGACAGCCAAAACAATGTAAAGTTTCCCCGCTCTCTCAAACCTTGTTTCACAAACACTGTAATGTTTATAATATTTGACACAACACCTAGTCCATTTAGACAGTTATGTGCCACCACGCCAACCCAGAAGGAAAAATTATAAGCAAACTCGTACGGAATTAAGATTTCCCAGTCAATGTTAACATCGGTCGTGTTCAACATAGCTCTAGTCATTCTGCATGCCTGTACTAAACATGCTTTATAAGTGTACAGGTCTAAACTGATGTTGAAAGTCTTTATTCGTGTATTAATTTACTAATTTGGTTATTCACAGTATTTGATGCTAACATAATTCAGAACAAGTTCTTCCACTTCTAGATTCCCGATGGTGGTGGATAAAAATTGTATTTATATCGATTCTGAGGTAACATAAGAAACTATATCTTCAATACAAAATGTCTGACATATGAATTCCTAGACGATAAAATAATACCGAGAGTTTATATAAAAATGATATGATATAATGACATATATGAACTAAGACCAAAATACTTGTCGTTTGAATCTCATTTTGTACAAAAAAAAATCTTTGTCAGGTGTGCTCATTGATTTACGGAATAGATCAGGTCAACTTGAATTTAACATATGGAATAAAGATATCAATTTTAGGTCAAGAGATTTGTTCAGCGTAATGAGGTACCTCCCCCCTCCCCCTCATTTCCGTTTCCCTGTTTTGAACTAAAAAAAAACAAAACCGAATGCCTTGATATCACTTGAGAAGTCCAACGTTTAAGTAGATAATTCTAAGCTTCTAGTAGTCATGACTTTGACTTCATTACATCGACCAAAGTGTAATGGTATTGAAAGTGTTTCAAGATCAATTAACCTTTAATAAAAAAAATTTTTTTTTAAATTTCAACTTATGAAATCGAGTTTTTTGTGGAGTATTAGAATGAGAATTTACTAGAAGTTCTTGACAAAACAACTCAACAAAGACGTAGGGTTGATTTCCGCCTTCCCCCCCCCCCAATCAATCGCTGACTAATGTTATTAAGTATACTTTGAAAACTGCTAGTGTGTGTGTGTGTGTGTGTGTGATGTATAAGAATTTGTCAGCTATTATTAAAGAGCCCTACTGGAGATAATTGTCTTCTTGAATGGCAATTGGACTAAAAAGATATGTAACGTCTAGAGCAAAGTGTCCCTGAAACTTAATGTGGCAGTGGGCCAGGTAGTCTAGTATAACAGGTAACAACATTGGACAACCTGCGAGTCCAATGTTGACAAACTCACAAAACATGCTATATTCATGGCCAATTAACGAGGATAGTGTTGACATCTCATAAAACATGCTACATTTAGGGCCAACTAGTGGGGCCACTGTTGAAAATCTTACAATACATGTAACATTCATGGCCAACTAGAGAGGCCAATATTGACGATCTCATAAAACATGTTTGTGTCCTGTTTTTACTTGGAATATTGTAGATTGCTCTTTGCTGGGGAGGTAATCAATACTGTCTAGTTTGATTGGCATGGTCATTTCTTTGTACATAGCTCTACCTGTGCCTCCTGATGCCCATTGGTCGAGCCACTCTTCTTTATGATTGATGCCTAACATTGACTTGAAAGAGATGTAGTTTACAGGTCGGTCTGATGGTTGCATGGATGACAGTCTATAAGCCTTATCATATCCTATGATGCCTATGTGCCCAGGCATATGACAGAGAAGAATGGAGAAAGAAGGTTGACAGATCTTGTGTGGTGCCCCAACGATCCAGTGGACCAAGGGATAGGTGAAAGTGTAGGTGAAGTTAGATGTGAACATGGCCTAAATAATTTTTAAATAATTATTTTTATATTTTTCTAATTGTTTGGTATAATATGATGTAATGATATATATGAACTAAGAGAAAATACTTGTCGTTTGAATCTCATTTAGTTAAAAAAAAATCTTTGTCATGTGTGCTCATTGATTTACGGACAAGGTCAGGTCAACTCGAAATTAACAGATGGAATAAAGATATCAATTTTAGGTAAAGAGATTTGTTTGGTATACGGTCAATCTCTTATTTAAATCCTCATTAAAAAAAAAAACATTTCGTGAAAAAAAAAATTGTAGTTAGGTGTCTTATGGTTGACACTTACTGCAGCATTTCACGAGATGGTATAAAAACTACTTATTAATTGTTGTTTTAAATTATTTTCCACTTATTTGCATATTAAAAAGATTTTTTTCTTTGAAAAAAAATAGTAACCATCTTTTGTAAATATAATAGTTAATATGACAGAACTTACATAACTCAGCTAAAAAAAACTAAAATCGTTTGCATAAATTTGTTCTAAATTTTGATAAATGGCTATCTCCCTTACTAAATAGCCTCTTTTGTTTGTTACTGTTACTAGTGAATAGTTGTAAAGATGGTTTATTTTTATGAAAAAACTGCTTGCATAGTTGATTTTAAAAATTAAATTGTTCACTTTCAGAAAAGAAAAAATAACCGTTGCATCAGAACTTTGGAAGGTCTAAAATATTATGATGTCGGATTTTCACTCTCTTTTCTAGTTAACGAGATCTAAACGAGACGGACGGACTGACATAATTCCACACAAAACCCTTCCGCGAAAGTCGGATCTGCAAACATAAAGGGTCAACTGTAGCTCCGATCGCACACCTTGTTCTTAAAGAATATCGATTAAGCTTCGACATTCGGACCGCCAATCTGGAAGAAAATTACATAACATTATAATTAGTGCAAAGCGACAAGCCAGGAAAGTTCTGTGACTAAATCCATCAGTGACATTCTAAGCAACTGTTTGGTTATTGCAAGTGTTCTGGTTCTCCTTCGTAATTAATTGTCACTTTCCGACTCCAGCTTAGCAAAAATTATTATTTTCTAGTTTTTTTTATATTTTTTATGAAAAATGTTTCTGAATCAATAGTTACGTTTATTAACTCTAAAAAGGCGAAATATTTCATGCTGAACAGTTACAATGCAGTATGTAATTAGTGAAAGTTAAATAGTACAGTACCTACGTAAGGGAAGCGTGGTCGAGAGGCCAAGTGGCTTGGCTACCTAGAAGGGGGCTCGACGTTCGACACCCGACTCGGGCAGAGTTGTGTTTACTGAGCGCCTAAAGGCAGAACGGAAAATAAACTCCTAAATACCCACTCCCCCCCCCCCCCCACTGGTCCACAAATGAGATTTAACCAAAGCGCTCTGAGCTGGCTATAAGCATGAAAGTAGTGCTATATAAAACATATAATATATATAATATAGTAGCAAAGGTGTACAGCGTGAGAGGCGGTCGAGCCCGTTAGCGTGATGTACGCTATATATATATATATGCTCAGGGCCCCGCATTTGACACGCGCTTTGCTAAGGCCGCCTCTGGTCACAATAGAAAGACACACAAATACTCCATAACAATCCTTGGGATCACAAACTCTCTTTATAAGCTTGTTTTATTTTTAATTCCTGTCATTTGGTTGAGAACGCGTAAATATTAGGATAACCTTCGTGCGGGCGACAACGTTCAGTCCACTATTTGGATAACAGCCTACACTTTCTTCTTATCACGTACTATGTAATGAACAATAACCGATCGATCGATGGCGGCCTTCATAAGGCATTATCTGACCTTATCTCATGAAATGCAGACGTTAATTCAAAAAAGAAAATGATCACGCGCTAAGCGTCATCAATCTAGTCAAGCATGTTAACAAATGACCTAAATTCTGCTAAGTCATTGGTTTTCCTGTCTGGTTCAGCCAACCCACTTGGGAAGAAGAAGCACTTGTACAAATTTGTCCTAGCATATGGGACGAGGAATGTGCCTTTATCTTTGTGTCTTTCTGAGTATTTTTTACTTTTCCTGTTTGTATTTAAAGATTATGGTTCAGTGTTTTATGTCTAATTGCTAATTTACTTTGAGTCTTCTCTCCTGAAGACTTTCTAAATTTATTGATTTTACAAAAGGTGTTACTCTTGTCAAAGATGAATATTCGTTAGTTATGAATCTCACTGCCTTATTTTGTGTCTATTCCAGTTTCTTATTGTTTTCTTGAGTTAAGGGGTCCCAAACAGAGAATACATATTCTATTATTGGCCTAACTAAGGGTAATTAACATTTTAGTTTTATGTTCTTGTAAAATTAAATTTGAAGGTGAATTTTAAAATTTTTCTTTTTTTTTGTCAATGAAAACTAAGTGACGTAAAAATTAATTACGTGTGTGCCCATTCAACACAGAAGTATATAAATAAATGACAGAGAATAATTTCAAGTGACTTATTTTATTCAATCAATTTTTGAAATGATTGTTCACACTATTATTCCACAACATTTATTTCGTTTTTTGTCACAAATATTTTTAATGTAACCATTTCGTGAAAATTTTTGCGAAACGAAGA
Source organism: Biomphalaria glabrata (assembly GCF_947242115.1). Classification (NCBI taxonomy): domain Eukaryota; kingdom Metazoa; phylum Mollusca; class Gastropoda; family Planorbidae; genus Biomphalaria; species Biomphalaria glabrata. The sequence continues at coordinate 5,135,724 of NC_074725.1, forward strand.
ACTGAACAAATAATAGACAAATATGCTGAAGGAACTATAGATGCCTAGAATGTAGATTGACAAAGGATCAAGAATTAAACTCAAGTTTCTAGTTTTACCTTCTTGGATATCAAAGGCGTACACATCGAAAAAATGGTAAATGGATATAAACACAATCTGTGGGAAGGAGGAAAGCATGTAGAGACAGGCAAGAACGAAGACCATCTTGACCACACGTCTTTCTTTGATGGACAAACCGCTTTCCATTTGAGCTTGGTCACTTCTAAGAGAAACCGTGAGAGTCCGTCTGATATTTGAAGACTTGTGCAAGCCTCTGTACATCAGAATTATACATGCAAAAACAAAGCATGGTACTAAAATACACAACAGAATACCGCCAAAAAAGTCATTGAAATCTTCGTAATGATTTTTGTAGGGTGCGTAAACCGCGTAGTATATCGAAGTATTCGTTTCTTCATTCAACTCAGCTTCCAGTCCAGCGGGAGTAAGAAAGGGAAGATAATACACTATATACGCCACTATTATAACTGAAACAATGACTTTACCGTGTCTGGCTATGAAGGACGAGTTGAAATGCAGAGGCCTTATGACACAAATGCAACGCTCTATTGAGATAAACATGGTCAGGCCAGACGAGATATCACTCCACATAGCTCTTATATAATAAACTAACGAATAAAAGGATTGACCATTCATAACAATTGGACCCAGCTCAACATCCCATAAAGACCCTTTTGACATTGCAGCTTGGGACACGGTTCCCATCAGATCAGAAATGGACAGCCAAAACAATGTAAAGTTTCCCCGCTCTCTCAAACCTTGTTTCACAAACACTGTAATGTTTATAATATTTGACACAACACCTAGTCCATTTAGACAGTTAAGTGCCACAACGCCAACCCAGAAGGAAAAATTATAAGCAAACTCGTCCGAAATTAAGATTTCCCAGTCAATGTTAACATCAGTTGTGTTCAACATAGCTCTATTCATTCTGCATGCCTGTACTAAACATGCTTTATAAGTGTATAGGTCTATAATGCTGTTGAAAGTCTCTATTCGTGTATTAATTTACTGATTTGGTTATTAATAGTATTTGATGCTAACATAATGCAGAACAAGTTATTCCACTTCTAGATTCCCGATGGTGGTGGATAAAAATTGTATTTATTTTGATTCTCGTGTAACATATTAAACTATATCTTCAATACAAAATGTCTTACATTTGAATTCCAAGACGATAAAATAATACCGAGAGTTTATATAATAATGATATGATATAATGACATATATGAACTAAGACCAAAATACTTGTCGTTCGAATCTCATTTAGTAAAAGGTCAGGTCAACACAAATTTAACATATGGAATAAAGATATCAATTTTAGGTCAAGAGATTTGTTCAGCGTCTACAGGTACCTCCCTTCTCCCTTCCTCTTCCCTCTTTTGAACTTAAAAAAACAACGAATGCCTTGATATCACTTGAGAAGTCCAACTTTTAAGTAGATAATTCTAAGCTTCTAGTAGTCATGACATAGAAAAAATTCAACTTATGAAATCGAGTTTTTTTCTGGATTATTAGAATGAGAATTTACTTGACAAAACAACTCAACAAAGACGTAGGGTTGATTTCCGCCTTCCCCCCCCCCCCCAATCAATCTCTGCCTAATGTTATTAAGTATACTTTGAAAACTGCTAGTGTGTGTGTTTGTGTGTGTTTGTGTGTGTGTGTGTGTTTGTATGATGTATAAGAATTTGTCAGCTATTATTAAAGAGCCCTACTGGAGATAATTGTCTTCTTGAATGGCAAATGGACTAAAAAGATATGTAAAGTCTAGAGCAAAGTGTCCCTGAAACTTAATGTGGCAGTGAGACAGGTAGTCTAGTATAACAGGTAACAACATTGGACAATCTGCGAGACGAATGTTGGCAAGCTCACAAAACATGTTATATTCATGGCCAATTAACGAGGACAGTGTTGACATCTCATAAAACATGCTACATTTAGGGCCAACTAGTGGGGCCACTGTTGAAAATCTCACAAAGCATGTAACATTCATGGCCAACTAGAGAGGCCAATATTGACAATCTCATAAAACATGTTACATCAGTTACCAACATGCGAAGCCAATGCTGACAATCTCACAAAATATGCTATATACAAGGCCAACTAACGAGCCCAGTGTTGACACTCTCTCAAAAATTGCTTAATTCATGGTCAACTAGCGCGGCCAATATTGAAAATCTCATAAACATGTTAAATCAATTTCCAATAAACGAGGTTAATGCTGACAATCTCACAAAATATGCTATATTCAAGGCCAACTAGCGAGGCCAGTGTTTACAATCTTACAAAACATGTTACATTCATAGCCAAGTAGCGAGCTGAATGTTGACAATGTCATAAAAGATGTAACATCTATGATCAACATGTAAGGCCAGTGTTGACAATCTCATAAAACATGTAGACTATGTGTCCTGTTTTTACTTGGAGTATTGTAGATTGCTCTTTGCTGGGGAGGTAATCAATACTGTCTAGTTTGTTTGGCGTGATCATTTCTTTTATACATAGCTCTACCTGTGCCTGCTGATGCCCATTGGTTGAGTCACTCTTGTTTATGATTGATGGCTAACATTGACTTGAGAGAGATGTAGTTTACAGGTCTGTCTGATTGTTGTATGGATGATAACCTATAAGCCTTATCATTTCCGATGATACCTATGTGCCCAGGGATCTAATGTAAAATGATTGTTATATTAAATTTTGATCTTATATGGTGGATTATCATGATTAGTGTTGTCCACTCTCCTGGTATAGATGATGTGTTGCAAGTCACAGCTTGAAGAGTGGATTAAGAATCCATAAAGACAACACTATCTGGCAGTGGCGTAGCTAGGGTATATGGTGCCCAGTGCGGTAGCTCGTGATGATGCCCCCCACCCAAAAAAAAAAAGGTATAAAGGAGAGAAATGTCATTCCACCACCCCGAACTAATGTGTTTTCATTGTTAAGGTATTGCTACTTCGCCAAAAAAAAAATATACTACGAATAAATCTTACGACCTTTGTTGCTTGCAAATTATCAATACTTTTTCAGAAATCTTTTTTTTTTTTTTTTTTTAAATGAATGTCAAATTAAAATTTTTTTTCATCGTTTTCTGCAATGAAATTAATTTGAGGATTTACTAATTGGGATGGCGGTAAACATTCATGCTTGCCACATCACGATATTGCTTATATCGGGTGATATTTTTAATTATCCCGTCCAAGAAAGAATACATTTCCACCCGTTGTTCTTTCTGGTGTGTTAATACAGAATCTTCACCTTTTTCACCTGTCATCTTTTTTCTTGTGGCCTAAAAGTCTTTGAGGTCTGATAATCTCCAGATCTGTACACATGATCACTGCAAAGGTAACACTGGCTATTAGTTGTTTTTATTTTTCGTTTCAGTGGGCAGTCTTGAATTGGAAATCCATGTTTTTTGAAGGTAGTTCTTACGTGTCCACTATTTTAGTTAATACAGCGATCAAAATTCCAAGGTGAGAAAATAAATGTAGGCTGCATAGTAACTAACAAACCGCCTGCTTTAGATTCAGTAGAAGACTTTTCATCTATACTAGTCAGTGTCTCTAGTTTCTATAATTTTTAGAAAATTATACCATAACCATGTAGACGGCGCTTAAGGCTAGTTTTGGTTATTTCGCTGAGGACGTCAAAGCGAGCTGCTGAAGTTGATAATAACCTGTGTAAACGGTCCGGTGTACGTAAAAATGTTACTGAAATGAGGTCAGATTCAGCAACCCGAATTTTTGCCAAACTCGGAGAATGGTTCAAGCAGACGAGGCATTAAGATGATGTCAATGAAAGAATTAGTACACCGTCATTATCCAAGACAACGTAGCCTTAACATTGGGGAAATTATCTAGCAATATTTGGCTCGTAATTCCTATTACAATAAGTTGGTTTTGCATTTGTGGGGACATTTACATATTATGTCTGGAAGCAGCTTGATTAGGATTACATGTTCTCTTAAGAGTGGATCTTACTTGGATAGTAATTTCACAAACTTCCAGAAATTACCTAGATTTTGTCTTTGCAATTATTCTTCAGCATGTTCGCAATGTCCATTGTACGCCAGATTCTGTTTTTTTTTAAATCTAAGATTCTTTTCAGGTAGCAATATTAGATTTTTACTCTTTGGACCGTTTGATCCATACAGTCAACTATTTCAACCAGAGCTAGCACTATACGCACTATTTTCAGTCTTGAGAAACGCCCATAATGTTGTTTACATTACAGTAATACAATTAACTAGTTAGTGAAGAAAAAAAATAAAAAAAAAAACAACAGATAATTATGCATGAAACATATCACTGTCATTGCTCAATGGTCATTAAAATTTACAAGAAACTAACAACTTAGTGAGATGAAAATAAACAACGACAAGTATTCAAGAGTCTAGAGGTTTAAGCTCTAGATCTAAATGAAAGCAGCGTACCGAGAAATGAAGTAACAATGTGTATCATGTTCCACGTGTAAAAGTGTGTCGCTTCAAGAGATTTAAACAACTCTAGTAAATTGGATACAACCAGGTCTAAAGTTTACATTTAATTAAAGAAAGATCATGAGAGATAAACAAAGTAGAAAATAATTAAATTTGCATTTAACATTTCTAATACAGTAGTTTGTCTTTGTTCATGTATGTATCTGTGGCATTTTACGTCTCGAGAGACGATCTTTTCCCTTTGCAACTTCTTGTGTGACTAAAGAGGCCAATCCTTGATACACAGCTGCGATCGCAGGTTGGGCATATATAATCACCAGGCGCCGTTGCATTTTCACCCTTCTTTCTGCTTCTGTTGTGTATGACATCTGCAATCTGTGACCCTTCCTTTATGCTCTCTCTCCATGTGGATCTGTCCAGTGCCACCTCTTCCCAGTTGCCAGTGTCGATTTTGAAGAGCTTCATGTCGCGTTTGCATACATCCGTATAACGTAAAAGTGGGCGACCAGCGGCTCTCCTGCCTTCTATTAGATCGCCATACAGGATGTCCTGTGGAAGTCGACCTACTGGCATTCTACGAACGTGGCCAAGCCAGCCAAGGCGTCTGCTGCTGATAACAGAGCGGATCTCCTGGCATCTTGCTCTATGTAGCACTTCCTCATTGGTTATCTTATCTTGCCACCTTATTTTAAAGATCCGCCTTAGGCATCGGAGGTGGAAGACATTCAGCTTTTTTTCCTGCCATGAATAGGTTGACCATGTTTCACTTCCGTACAGCAAGGTGCTCAACACACAGGTCCGGTAGACTAGGGCTTTGGTACTGCTAGTCAGCAATATGTTGTCCCAGACTCTTTTCTGCAACCGTGACATGGTGGCCATTGCCTTGGCTATCCTGTTGTTTATGTCTTTATCCAGTAGAGTGTTGTTGGATATGATGGAGCCAAGGTAACAAAAGTGATCAACAACTTCTAGTGGTTGGCCATTAATGCTTACTTGAGGTGCAGTGTTTGTGTTTTGGACAAGTATCTTAGTCTTGCTTTGACTGATGATTAAGCCGAACTTCTGGCAAGCAGCAGATAGTTTGTCAACCATGGACTGTAGCTGAATATCAGAATCAGCCACAATAGCTGCATCATCAGCATACAGGAGTTGCCTGACAAGTAGCTTCCTAACCTTGGTTTTTGCCCGCAGCCTTGATACATTAAATAGTTTTCCAGAGGATCTTGTATGGAGAAACACACCTTCGTTTATGTCGCTGTACGCATAATGCAGTAGACAGGAGAAGAATATGCCAAACAGAGTAGGTGCGAGCACACATCCCTGCTTGACACCACTGCAAACCTCAAAAGGTGCTGATTGGGCTCCATTGAATTTGACAGTACATTTAGTTTCCTCGTGAAAACACTCAATTAACTTCAGTAGTTTGGGAGGGCAACCTATTTTCCTCAGGAGTTTGAAAATGCCACTTCTGCTGACCATGTCAAAAGCTTTAGTCAGATCAACAAAAACAATGTAAAGGGGTCTGTCTCTCTCTCTGAATTTCTCCTGCAGTAGTCGTAGAGAAGATATCATTTCTATAGTGGATCTACCACTCCTGAATCCACACTGAGACTCTGGGTAGACTCTAGAAGCTATCATGTATGTATAGTGTGTTGTTTTTACTGAGAAAGTATGTCCTTAGTTTGATGCCCCTCACCACTTGATGCTGTGATAGTAAGTGTATGTGTTTTGAGTGGCTGGTAGTGCAGTGTGTGTGTCTGTGTATGAAATGACCAGTGGACCTTGAGTGTATACATGGTTGAGTGAACAGCACTGTGTCAGGACTGTGTGTAAAAGGAAGTCAGTTTAGAGAACAAGTGGCTGGAGTAAAGAGCATAAATATAGACTAATAAAATCATTGTGTTTATTGAAGCTCATGTTTTTTTAGTGTCTATTACAGATGCCCCTTGCGGCCCGCACCACCCGCACATAGCTAGCTACGCCACTGCTATCTGGTGGTGCTTGGATTCTATCAGAGCTAGTTTTCAGCTATCTGCAATCCTTTACTGATGGCTTCGAGCCGTGATCGCCACAGGATGCATTTATCTCCAGAAGTTTTTTTCTGGGAAGAAATGGAGGACAGCAACAGTTATGGAGGCTTTAAAGGTTCATGACAATCTCATCAATCATGGAAAATAGGGAGACAACTTTTGTTGGCGATCCCACAGAACATGTTTCATCCGTGGCCAACTAGCCATGCCAGAGTTGACAAAATATGTAGTTCCATATATATGTGACGAGATGTTTTAATACTTATTGTTGGCTCGTTAGATAAAGTCTAGGGGAAGTCTAATTTATTTATCCCTCTCACATATATAAGATATTTTAGCAGGCACACCACAAATAATAATTTGTAAATTAAAAGGATTTAATAAATACACTTTTCAGGAATATTTGAGGAAAAAAAATATAAAGATCTGATACAATGGTGCTAACATTCATCATAGGTTTCGTTAACTAGTGAATGTTAATGTTACTACTGTCTTGTCTACTTATTTTCTGAACCGCTAGCACGTTGGGTCTTCTTCTGGTGGTCGTAGGACTGGCACCCAGAAGGATGAGTCATCCGGCGCTGTCTTAGGACAACGGCTCGCGATGTCCTCTATGCTGTAGACATCCTGGCACTAGGGGATTAGGCCGCTGCCTGTTTAGCAGAAGGGGGGGGGGTGCTGCTGTGTTCTACGTGGCCCGCGGACACCTAAAGAAATCAGGTGTGCCTACACATTACACAAATATAAAAATGCAAATATATTAAAAATACATAATTGTAAATATCTTTAATTTATTAAAACTTTTACATAATGAAGAGGCTAAAGAAACAATGTCTCTAAATGTCATTCTAAAAAAGTTTAAACGAAGATTATTTTAAATGGCTATAATTCGAAAAATTCAGTCAAAGGCACTAGGGGATTAGGCCGCTGCCTGTTTAGCAGAAGGAGGGGGGGGGTGCTGTTGTGTTCTACGTGGCCCGCGGACACCTAAAGAAATCAGGTGTGCCTACACATTACACAAATATAAAAATGCAAATATATTAAAAATACATAATTGTAAATATCTTTAAAATATTAAAACTTTCGCATAATGAAGAGGCTAAAGAAACAATGTCTCTAAATGTCATTCTAAAAAAGTTTAAAGTAAACGAAGATTATTTTAAATGGCTATAATTCGAAGAATTCAGTCAAAGACACAAGTTCACGCCAGTATTTATTCAATGCTATGAAGAACTGTGTTGAAAGAGTTGAATTGGTTTGTACAAGATGGAAAGGGTAACAACTGATGGAGCCCGTGTTTAGACTGAGAAAAAGAGGCTTTTTAATAAAATAAAGAACAATTTCCCAACCATAAACTAATAACGGGAAAGTTTACACAAAGCTGCATTGAATATCTAGTTATAAGAACAATAAAAGAATTAAAATAGTTTTCACATAAGCAAACTGCCTAGGGACCACTTTTGTTTGGGCGGGGGGCCTCATACAAGACTTAAATTAATAAAATCAAATTAAGAAAAGAAATAGAGAAACCAATCCTCACTGTTATTATTGAAGTACACTAGGTTTTTAATAAATTGCATACTTTTAGTTTTTTCGCAGTTAATTTTTATTTTTTTATTTTATTTGGTGCTATATAATTCACTTTGCCTAGGGCCTCCAATTATCTATGGCCGGCACTGACTGGCTATTCAGAAAAGTAATTGAAGATTTGAAAACAAAACATTCCGATGTTCGATAACACAGTAGTATCCACTGGCCTAGCATTAGAATAATATGGAATCTCAATGAAGAAATTGTTAGGTTTCTTGAAGGACATGACTGTGACTTTGTTATTATTTCTGATGAAGAGTTGAAGACAGACTTCATGTTTATCATTGGAATCATTGCAATTTGTTGTTTACACATGAAATGTATGTGCATTTGAGATCTTTTCAAACAAAGCTGTTCCATTTCTTTAGACCAGCAAGTGAAATCAGGTTTTCTTATTTTCATTGGTGAAAGGTGAAAGTATTTCTAGTAAAATGGTTGAAAAGTACAAGACTTTAAGCCTTCAAGAACTTGGAACCAGTTTTCAATACCCTAGCTGCCATCTTGTGAAGAAGCTGATTCAGGTCCAGAGGAAATACCTCGAGCAAATTATGATCTGGAAAAAAAAAGTTCCAGCCAGTTCTTTCGCTGGAGTAAAAAAAAAAAGATATTACATTATTTGAAACCACATTCATTTGTGAACAAACCTTTTTTGTTTGAACATTATCAAGTGTTAGAACAGATTGAGGATGATTGACTGTAATCGGCAGCGGTCACAAGAAAAACAACAACTAGTGAGCTCGTTCCAAGATTCCGGAAAATTATGCATGAGAGTAAACAGTTATTTATTTTATATTATGTACTACTATACATGTGTGGTGAAATTTTGTGATCTAATTGGTCATTAATTGAATAAAAAAAACGTTCGTAAAATTAGTACTAGAAATTGCTAACTCTTGTTGTAATTCCTCAATTGTAGTGCAATATATATATATATATATATGAAACTATCTGAATTGAACGTTAGTAAAAACATACAAGCTTGGATTCTAAACTTTCTCATCAAACGCCCACAATATGTAAAAGTAAAAGAGCGTGTGTCAGGCACGAGAGAGCCTATCACTGGAGCGCCTCAGGGGGCGTCCTGTCACCAGTATTGTATACCATATATACAAATGACATTCAGAGCCTGTCAGCCGACACTCCCATCATAAAATTTGCTGACGAAACAGCAATCATTGGCCTTATTGCAGGGGACGAAAATCTGTACCATTCAACAATTAACACTTTTTACCAATGGTGTATAGATAACTTTCTAATTTTAAATGTTCAGAAAACTAAAGAAATGATAATAGATTTTAGGAAACATAAAGGCCATCTTTCAGAAATTCAGATAAACAACCAAATCGTAGTACAAGGGCAAGAATATAAATACTTTGGTACAACCATCAACAACAAACTGAAATGGAGTGAACACTGTCAAAACCTTTACACAAAAATTCACCAACGTCTTTTCTATCTCAGAAAGCTAAGGAAATTTAACATCGACAAAACAATAATTAAACTTTTCTATACAGCAACTATCAGCAGCCTAATTAACTTTACCATCACCTGCTGGTATAGTAATACTTCACTGGCACAAAGATTTAGACTAAATAGACTAATTAAAAAAGCATCGTATATCACTCGAACACAGCTACCATCTCTTAAAAAGTTTTTTCATGAAAGATGCCTTTCCGAAACCTCTCGATTCTTAAAGATAACCTGCACCCATTAAACCACTGTTATATAAGATCTGAACGAAGTGTTCGTCTCCTTCCATTAGGACTAAAGCAGGAAGATTTAAAAACTCCTTTATCCCACTTTCGGTCAGAGTGTACAAGATCATCTGTCGTCATGGAGAAGTACATATAAATCTATTTATTTGGTTATGAGTCTATATGTGTTTCGTGTGTGAATGTTGTTCGTATTTGCATCTATATTGTTATTGTACAGTAGTTACGCCAAGGTTGTCAATTGTAGTTAAACTGAATTTCCATTTGATTGGATCAATAAAAATTATCTTATCTTATATATATATATATATATATATATATATATATATATATATATATATATATATATATATATATATATATATATATATATATGCGGTCCCCCAGTCTCCAAATTTTTTAAATGCGGCCCTCGGTGGAAAAAGGTTGCCCACCCCTGATCTATATATATAATTCTCTTCAGTGGCTCAATAGTTTGGACACCAAGGAGTAAAGGAAAGATTACTCTTTTATTTCTGCAAGTAGGACTAAAGTTACCCCACTTAATAGCAGGGCCGGACTTAACCATTGTGACCAAAAAGGCATGGAAAGATCACTCTTTATTTATTTCTACCCCACGTAACTTAAGCGGCCAAAAAAAAGAGGGGAGGGAGAACAAGTAATCTACTCTGTATTCACCCATCACTAAATAGCAGGGCCGGACTCAACCGTTGTGGGACTCTATGCGAAACGGATTTCGCGGGGCCCAGTTTGGGTAGGAATACGGATAACAAGAGAAAATTAAGAGTTTATATTAAAAATAAATTCGTTTTTGCATTTTATTCATTCTTTACTACGTACAGAATTACTTTACGAGCCTTGCGTGTAGCAAAGTCATACATTATATCATAAAAATTCTTTTTTCTACATAGATCACGCTCAATAGCAATAATTACCAAATGTTTCAATACATATACGAGAAATGTTGACCTCTAGTAATTCTTCATCAGTTTGAGGCGCGAGAAGCGTCTTTCACCAGATTCTACAATTACGAGTATTGCATAATACTGTTTTTTTTTTATCGCGCGTAGGATTGACGTCTTCCATATTGAATGACACCCCAAAATGACAATTTTCGCCTATATATTTTAGGAGGTTTGTATGAGTTTTCAAACGATTTTAATAATTTCTTGAGATCTCCAGGACTTTTTCGTATATATTTTGCTATTTCATGAGATTTCCAGGAGCTCCTGGTAAATCAGGAGGCCATGTGTAATCAATTATAAAAGTTATAAAATGGTTTAATTTAATAATTTATACACCTAGAATAAGCGCTAGCCCTATGAAAGTGCAGGGCCCACTACGGTAGCATAGGTAGAAGTTGCCAAAAGCCAGCCCTGCATAATAGCGGCTTATGTTACGAATTGGATCGACTATTAGTGAATATTTGTAAAAGTGTTGTATTTTTATGAAAAAAACTGCTTGCATAGTTGATTTTAAAAATTAAATTGTTTACTTTCAGAAAAGAAAAAAGTAACCATTGCATCAGAACTTTGAAAGATCTAAACTATCTTCAAATACAAAAAACAAAATTTAATAAAATACTCTGAAAGACACAAAGATTAAGGCACATTCCTCGTCCCATATGCTAGGACAAATTTGTACAAATACTCCTTCTTCCCTAGTGCTATTAGAGCATGGAATGGGTTGCCTGAGCTAGCAAGGAAAACCAGTGACTTGGTGGAGTTTAGGTCATTGGTTGATATGCATGACTAAATGCATGACGCGTAGGATGTAATCATCTTCTTTTTTGAAGAACGTCTGTATTAGATAAGATAAGATTTCATGACGTCGGATTTTCAATATCTTTTCTAGTTTACGAGATCTAAACGGGACGGACGGTCGGACATAAATTCCACACAAAACCCTTCCGCGAAAGTCGGATCTGCAAACTTAAAAGGTTCAACTGTAGCTCCAATTGCACACCTTGTTCTTAAGGAGCATCGACATCATAGGTTTTTCATACAAAATGTTCGGAATCAATAGTTTCGTTTATTAACTTTAAAAAGGCGAAATATTTCATGCTAAACAATTAAAATGCAGTATGTAATTAGTAAAAGGTAAATAGTACAGTACCTACGCAAGGTACTATGTTTAGTAGCAAAAAAATAAGGTGTACAGCGTGAGAGGCAGACGTGCCCGTTAGCATGATGTGGTACGGTATATATATATGCTCAGGGTCCAGCATATAACACTAGTCGAGGGCCCCGCGCTTTGCTAAGGCCGCCTCTGGTCACAATAGAAACACACACAAATACTCCATAACAATCCTTGGGATCACAAACTCTCTTTATAATCTGGTTTTTATTTAAAATTCTGTCATTTGGTTGAGAACGCGTAAATATTAGGATAACCTTCGTGCGGGCGACAACGTTCAGACCACTCTTGGGATAACAGCCTACACTTTCTTCTTATCACTTACTATATAATGAACCATAATCGATAGATCGATGGTGGTCTTCACAATGCATTATCTTATCTTATCTTTTAAAATTCAGACGTTACTTCAAAAAAGAAGATGATCACGTCCTACGTGTCATGCATTTAGTCAAGCATGTTAAGCAATGACCTAAATTCTGCTAAGTCACTGTTTACCTGGCTGGTTCAGCCAACCCATTTTATGCTCTAATAGCACTTGGGAAGAAGGAGCACTTGTACAAATTTGTCCTAGCATATGAAACGAGGAATGTACATTTATCTTTGTGTCTTTCTGGGTATTTTATTAGATTTCATTTTTGTATTTAAATATTATGGTTCAGTGTTTTATGTATAATTGCTACTTTACTTTTGAATCTTCTCTCCTGAAGACTTTCTAAATTTATTGATTTTACTAAAGGTGTTACTCTAGTCAAATATGAATATTCATTTGTTATGAATCTCACTGCCCTATTTTGTGTCTGTTCCAATTTCTTAATGTCTTCTTGAGTTGAGGGGTCCCAAACGGAGGGTGCATATTCTATTATTGGCCTATCCAAGGTTAAATGACATTTTATTTTTATGTTCTTATCAAATTAAATTGAAAGGTGTATATTTAAAATTTTCCCTTTTTGGTTCTATGAAAACTAAGTGACGTAAAATTTACTTACGTGAGTCCATTTTTATTAAGAGCCTATCAGACAAAGTACTTTATTCATTCAACACAGAAGTATATAAATAAATGACACAGAATAGTTTAAAGTGACTTATTTTATTCAATCAATTTTTGAAATGATTGTTCACACTATTATTCCACACATTTTATTTCGTTTTTTTTCATCAGTATTTTTAATTTAACCATTTCGTGAAAATTTTTGCGAAACGAAGAACTGAACAAATAATAGACAAATATGCTGAAGGAACTATAGATGCTTAGAATGAAGAATGACAAAGGCACAACAATTAAACTCAAGTTTCTGGTTTTTCTTTCCTGTATCTCAGAGTCGTACATATGGAAATACTGGTTAATGAATATGTACGCTATCTGTGGGAAAGAAGAAAGCATGTAGAGACAGGCAAGAACAAAGACCATCTTGACCACACGTCTTTCTTTGATGGATAAACCGCTTTCCGTTTGAGCTTGGTCACTTCCTAGAGAAGATGTGAGAGTCCGTCTGATATTTGAAGACTTGTGCAAGCCTCTGTACATCAGAATTGAACATACAAAAACAAAGCATGGTACTAAAATACACAACAGAATACCGCCAAAAAAGTCATTGAAATCTTCGTAATGATATTTGTAGGGTGCGTAAACCGCGTAGTATATCGAAGTATTCGTTTCTACATTCAACTCAGCTTCCAGTCCAGCGGGAGTAAGAAAGGGGAGATAATACACTATATACGCCACTACTATAACTGAAACAATGACTTTACCGTGTCTGGCTATGAAGGACGAGTTGAAATGCAGAGGCCTGATGACACAAATGCAACGCTCTATTGAGATAAACATGGTCAGGCCAGACGAGATATCACTCCACATAGCTCTTATATAATAAACTAACGAATAAAAGGATTGACCATTCATAACAATTGGACCCAGCTCAACATCCCATAAAGACCCTTTTGACATTGCAGCTTGGGACACGGTTCCCATCAGATCAGAAATGGACAGCCAAAATAATGTAAAGTTTCCCCGCTCTCTCAGACCTTGTTTCGCAAACACTGTAATGTTTATAATATTTGACACAACACCTAGTCCATTTAGACAGTTAAGTGCCACCACGCCAACCCAGAAGGAAAAATTATACGCAAACTCGTCCGAAATTAAGATTTCCCAGTCAATGTTAACATCAGTTGTGTTCAACATAGCTCTATTCATTCTGCATGCCTGTAATAAACATGCTTTATAAGTGTATAGGTCTATAATGCTGTTGAAAGTCTCTATTCGTGTATTAATTTACTGATTTGGTTATTAATAGTATTTGATGCTAACATAATGCAGAACAAGTTATTCCACTTCTAGATTCCCGATGGTGGTGGATAAAAATTGTATTTATTTTGATTCTCGTGTAACATATTAAACTATATCTTCAATACAAAATGTCTTACATTTGAATTCCAAGACGATAAAATAATACCGAGAGTTTATATAATAATGATATGATATAATGACATATATGAACTAAGACCAAAATATTTGTCGTTCGAATCTCATTTAGTAAAAGGTCAGGTCAACACAAATTTAACATATGGAATAAAGATATCAATTTTAGGTCAAGAGATTTGTTCAGCGTCATCAGGTACCTCCCTCCTCCCTTCCTCTTCCCTCTTTTGAACTTAAAAAAACAACGAATGCCTTGATATCACTTGAGAAGTCCAACTTTTAAGTAGATAATTCTAAGCTTCTAGTAGTCATGACGTAGAAAAAATTCAACTTATGAAATCGAGTTTTTTTTCTGGATTATTAGAATGAGAATTTTCTAGAAGTTCTTGACAAAACAACTCAACAAAGACGTAGGGTTGATTTCCGCCTTCCCCCCCCCCCAATCAATCGCTGACTAATGTTATTAAGTATACTTTGAAAACTGCTAGTGTGTGTGTGTGTGTGTGATGTATAAGAATTTGTCAGCTATTATTAAAGAGCCCTACTGGAGATAATTGTCTTCTTGAATGGCAACTGGACTAAAAAGGTATGTAAAGTCTAGAGCAAAGTGTCCCTGAAACTTAATGTGGCAGTGAGCCAAGTAGTCTAGTATAACAGGTAACAACATTGGACAATCTGCGAGTCCAATGTTGACAAGCTCACAAAACATGCTATATTCAGGGCCGACTAGTGGGGTCACTGTTGAAAATCTTACAAAACATGTTACATTCATGGCCAACTAGACATTCTCGTAAACATGTTACATCAATTACCAACATGCAAAGCCAATGCTGACAATCTCACAAAATATGCTATATTCAAGGCCAACTAACGAGCCCAGTGTTGACACTCTCTCAAAACATGTTACATTTATAGCCAAGTAGCGAGCTGAATGTTGACAATCTCATAAAACATGTTACATTCATGGCCAACTAGCGAGACCTGTGTTTATAATGTCATAAAAGATGTAACATCTATGATCAATATGTAAGGCCAATGTTGACAATTTCATAAAACATGTATGTGTCCTAATCAATACTGTCCAGTTTGTTTGGCGCAATCATTTCTTTTATACATAGCTCTACCTGTGCCTCCTGATGCCCATTGGTTGAGCCACTCTTCTTTATGATTGATGGCTAACATTGACTTGAGAGAGATGTAGTTTACAGGTCTGTCTGATTGTTGTATGGATGACAATCTATAAGCCTTATCATTTCCGATGATACATATGTGCCCAGGGATCTAATGTAAAATGATTGTTATATTAAATTTTGATTTTATATTGTGGATTATCATGATTAGTGTTGTCCACTCTCCTGGTATAGATGATGTGTTGTAAGTCACAGCTTGAAGAGTGGATTAAGAATCCATAAAGACAACACTATCTGGCAGTGGCGTAGCTAGGGTGTGTGATGCCCAGTGCGGTAGCTTGTGATGATGCCCCCCCCAAAAAAAAAAAAAGGTATAAAGGAGAGAAATGTCATTCCACCACCTCGAACTAATGTGTTTTCATTGTTAAAGTATTGCTACTTCGCCAAAAAAAAAATATACTACGAATAAATCTTACGCCCTTTGTTGCTTGCAAATTATCAATACTTTTACAGAAATCTTTTTTTTTTTTTTTTTTACATGAATGTCAAATAAAAAATTTTTTTTTATCGTTTTCTGCAATGAAATTAATTTGAGGATTTACTAATTGGGATGGCGGTAAACATTCATGCTTGCCACATCACGATATTGCTTATATCGGGTGATATTTTTAATTATCCCGTCCAAGAAAGAATACATTTCCACCCGTTGTTCTTTCTAATGTGTTAATACAGAATCTTCACCTTTTTCACCTGTCATCTTTTTTCTTGTGGCCTAAAAGTCTTTGAGGTCTGATAATCTCCAGATCTGTACACATGATCACTGCAAAGGTAACACTGGCTATTAGTTGTTTTTATTTTTCGTTTCAGTGGGCAGTCTTGAATTGGAAATCCATGTTTTTTTGAAGGTAGTTCTTACGTGTCCACTATTTTAGTTAATACAGCGATCAAAATTCCAAGGTGAGAAAATAAATGTAGGCTGCATAGTAACTAACAAACCGCCTGCTTTAGATTCAGTAGAAGACTTTTCATCTATACTAGTCAATGTCTCTAGTTTCTATAATTTTTTGAAAATTAAACCATAACCATGTAGACGGCGCTTAAGGCTAGTTTTGGTTATTTCGCTGAGGACGTCAAAGCGGGCTGCTGAAGTTGATAATAACCTGTGTAAACGGTCCGGTGTACGTAAAAATGTTACTGAAATGAGGTCAGATTCAGCAACCCGAATTTCTGCCAAACTCGGAGAATGGTTCAAGCAGACGAGGCATTAAGATGATGTCAATGAAAGAATTAGTACACAGTCATTATCCAAGACAATGTAGCCTTAACATTGGGGAAATTATCTAGCAATATTTGGCTCTTAATCACTATTACAATAAGTTGGTTTTGCATTTGTGGGGACATTTACATATTATGTCTGGAAGCAGCTTGATTAGGATTACATGTTCTCTTAAGATTGGATCTTACTTGGATAGTAATTTCACAAACTCCCAGAAATTACCTAGATTTTGTCTTTGCAATTATTCTTCAGCATGTTCGCTATGTCCATTGTACGCCAGATTCTGTTTTTTTTTAATAGAAACAATAAATTATATCTAAGATTCTTTTCAGGTAGCAATATCAGATTTTTTACCCTTTGGACCGTTTGATCCATACAGTCAACTATTTCAACCAGAGCTAGCACTATGCACACGGACAGGACTTGAGAAACGCACATAATATTGTTTACATTGCAGTAATACATTTAACTAGTTAGTGAAGAAAATAAAATCTGTTAAAAAAAAACAGCAGATAATATGCATGAAAAATATCACTGTCATTGCTCAATGGTCATGAAAATTTACAAGTCAACTTACAACTTAGTGAGATGAAAATAAACAACGACAAGTATTCAAGAGTCTAGAGGTTTAAGCTCTAGATCTAAATGAAAGCAGCGTGCCGAGAAATGAAGTAACAATGTGTATCATGTTCCACGTGCAAAAGTGCGCCGCTTCAAGAGATTTAAACAACTCTAGTAAATTGGATACAACCTGGTCTAAAGGTTACATTTGATTAAAGAAAGATCATAAGAGATAAACAAAGTAGAAAATAATTAAATTTGCATTTAACATTTCTAATACAGTAGTTTGTCTTTGTTCATGTATGTATTAGTGTGTTGTTTTTACTGAGAAAGTATGTCCTTAGTTTGATGCCTCTCACCACTTGATGCTGTGATAGTAAGTGTATGTGTTTTGAGTGGCTGGTAGTGCAGTGTGTGTGCCTGTGTATGAAATGACCAGTGGACCTTGAGTGTACATGCTTGAGTGAACAGCAGTGTGTCAGGGACGGTGTGTAAAAGGAAGTCAGAGTATAGAGAACAAGTGGCTGGAGTAAAGAGCATAAATATAGACTAATAAAATCATTGTGTTTATTGAAGCTCATGTTTTTTTAGTGTCTATTACAGATGCCCCTTGAGGCCCGCACCACCCGCACATAGCTAGCTACGCCACTGCTATCTGGTGGTGCTTGGATTCTATCAGAGCTAGTTTTCAGCTATCTGCAATCCTTTACTGATGGCTTCGAGCCGTGATCGCCACAAGGTGCATTTATCTCCAGAGGTTTTTTTTCTGGGAAGAAATGGAGGACACCAACAGTTATGGAGGCTTTAAAGGTTCATGACAATCTCATCAATCATGGAAAATAAGGGGACAACTTTTGTTGGCGATCCAACAGAACATGTTTCATCCGTGGCCAACTAGCCATGCCAGAGTTGACAAAATATGTAGTTCCATATATATGTGACGAGATGTTTTAATAGTTATTGTTGGCTCGTTCTATAAAGTCTAGGGGGAAGTCTAATTTATTTATCCCTCTCACATATATAAGATATTTTAGCAGGCACAACCACAAATAATAGTTAGAACAGACTAGTAGATTAAATTTGTAAATAAAAATGATTTAATAAATACACATTGCAGGAATATATGAGGAAAAAAATAATAATGATCTGATATAAAGGTGCTAACCTTTATCATAGGTTTCGTTAACTAGTGAATGTTAATGTTACTACTGTCTTGTCTACTTATTTTCTGAACCGCTAGCACGTTGGGTCTTCTTCCGGTGGTCGTAGGACTGGCACCCAGAAGGATGAGTCATCCGGCGCTGTCTTAGGACAACGGCTCGCGATGTCCTCTATGCTGTAGACATCCTGGCACTAGGGGATTAGGCCGCTGCCTGTTTAGCAGAAGGGGGGGGTGCTGCTGTGTTCTACGTGGCCCGCGGACACCTAAAGAAATTAGGTGTGCCTACACATTACACAAATATAAAAATGCAAATATATTAAAAATACATAATTGTAAATATCTTTAATTTATTAAAACTTTTACATAATGAAGAGGCTAAAGAAACAATGTCTCTAAATGTCATTCTAAAAAAGTTTAAACGAAGATTATTTTAAATGGCTATAATTCGAAAAATTCAGTCAAAGGCACTAGGGGATTAGGCCGCTGCCTGTTTAGCAGAAGGAGGGGGGGTGCTGTTGTGTTCTACGTGGCCCGCGGACACCTAAAGAAATCAGGTGTGCCTACACATTACACAAATATAAAAATGCAAATATATTAAAAATACATAATTGTAAATATCTTTAAAATATTAAAACTTTCGCATAATGAAGAGGCTAAAGAAACAATGTCTCTAAATGTCATTCTAAAAAAGTTTAAAGTAAACGAAGATTATTTTAAATGGCTATAATTCGAAAAATTCAGTCAAAGACACAAGTTCACGCCAGTATGTATTCAATGCTATGAAGAACTGTGTTGAAAGAGTTGGGTTGGCTTGTACAAGATGGAGCCCGTGCTTAGACTGAGAAAAAGAGGCTTTTTAATAAAATAAAGAACATTTTCCCAACCATAAACTAATGTCGGGAAAGTTTACACAAAGCTGCATTAAATATCTAGTTAAAAGAGGGGTACGGAAATGAGAATAGTTTTGACATAAGCAAACTATGAAGCTGCCTAGGGACCACGTTTGTTGGGGCGGGGGGCCTCATACAAGACTTAAATTAATAAAATCAAATTAAGAAAAGAAATAGAGAAACCAATCCTCACTGTTATTATTGAAGTACACTAGGTTTTCAATAAATTGCATACTTTTAGTTTTTTTCGCAGTTAATTTTTATTTTTTTAATTTTATTTGGTGCTATCAAATTCACTTTGCCTAGAGCCTCCAATTATCTATGGCCGGCACTGACTGGCTATTCAGAAAAGTAATTGAAGATTTGGAAACAAAACATTCCGATGTTCGGTAACACAGTAGTATCCACTGGCCTAGCATTAGAATAATATGGAATGTCAATGAAGAAATTGTTAGGTTTCTTGAAGGACATGACTGTGACTTTGTTGTTATTTCTAATGAAGAGTTGAAGACAGACTTCATGTCTATCATTGGAATCATTGCAATTTGTTGTTTGCATATGAAATGTATGTGCATTTGAGATTTTTTCAAACAAAGCTGTTCCATTTCTTTAGACCAGCAAGTGAAATCAGGTTTTCTTATTTTCATTGGTGAAAGGTGAAAGTATTTCGAGTGAAATGGTTGAAAAGTAAAAGACTTATTTGGATTCCTTGATTGCGGAATTTGAAAGCAAATTTTAAACCTTCAAGGACTTGGAACCAGTTTTCAATACCCTAGCTGCCATCTTGTGAAGAAGCTGATTCAGGTCCAGAGGAAATACCTCGAGCAAATTATGATCTGAAAAAAAAAAGGTCTAGCCAGTTCTTTCGCTGGAGTTTAAAAAGATTTTACATTATTTGGAACCACATTCGTCTGTGAACAAACCTTTTTTGTTTGAAAATTATCAAGTGTTAGAACAGATCGAGGATGATTGACTGTAATTGGCAGCAGTCACAAGAAAAACAACAACTAGTTAGCTCGTTCCAAGATTCCGGAAAATTATGCATGAGAGTAAACAGTTATTTGTTTTATATTAAGTACTACTATACATGTGTGGTGAAATTTTGTGATCTAATTGATTATCGGCTTAATAAAAAAAACGTTCGTAAAATTAGTACAAGAAATTGCTAACTCTTGTTGTAATTCCTCAATTGTAGTGCAATATATATATATATATATATGAAACTATCTGAATTGAACGTTAGTAAAAACATACAAGCTTGGATTCTAAACTTTCTTATCAAACGCCCACAATATGTAAAAGTAAAAGAGCATGTGTCAGGCACGAGAGAGCCTAGCACTGGAGCGCCTCAGGGGTGCGTCCTGTCACCAGTATTGTATACCATATATACAAATGAAATTCAGAGCCTATCAGCAGACACTCCCATCATAAAATTTGCTGACGACACAGCAATCATTGGCTTTATTGCAGGTGACGAAAATCTGTACCATTCAACAATTAACACTTTTTACCAATGGTGTTTAGATAACTTTCTAATTTTAAATGTTCAGAAAACTAAAGAAATGATAATAGATTTTAGGAAACATAAAGGCCATCTTTCAGAAATTCAGATAAACAACCAAATCGTAGAACAAGTGCAAGACTATAAATACCTTGGTACAACCATCAACAACAAACTGAGATGGAGTGAACACTGTCTAAACCTTAACACCAAAATTCACCAACGTCTTTTCTATCTTAGAAAGTTTAACATCGACAAAACAATAATTAAACTTTTCTATACAGCAACCATCAGCAGCCTAATTAACTTTGCCATCACCTGCTGGTATGGTAATACTTCACTGGCACTAAGATTTAGACTAAATAGACTAATTAAAAAAGCATCGTATATCACTCGAACACAGCTACCATCTCTTGAAGAGCTTTTCCAAGAAAGATGCCTTTCCAAATCACTCATGATTCTTAAAGACATGACCTGCACCCATTAGACCACTGGTACATAAGATCTGAACGAAGTGGTCGTCTCCTTTCCATTAGGACTAAAACAGAAAGATTTAAAAACTCCTTTATCCCACTTTCGGTCAGAGTGTTACAAGATCATCTGTCGTCATGGAGAAAATTAAGAGTTTATATTAGAAAATAAATTCGTTTTTGCATTTTATTCATTCTTTACTATATCTACGTACAGAATTACTTCACGAGCCTTGCGTGTAGCAAAGTCATACAGTATATCATAAAAATTCTATATCCTACATAGATCACGCTCAATAGCAAGAATTACCAAATGTTTCAATCCATCTACGAGAAATGTTGACCTCAAGTAATTCTTCATTAGTTTGAGGCGCGAAAAGCTTCTTTTACCAGATTCTACAATTACAGGTATTGCATAATACCGTTTTTTTTTTAATCGCGCGTAGGATTGGCGTTTTCCATATTGAATGACACCCCAAAATGACAATTTTTGTCTTTATATTTTAGAAGATTTGTATGAGTTTTCAAACGATTTTAATAATTTCTTGAGATCTCCAGAACTTTTTCGTATATGTTTTGCTATTTCATGAGATTTCCAGGAGCTCCTGGTAAATCAGGAGGCCATGTGAAATCAATTATAAAAGTTATAAAATGGTTTAATTTAATAATTTATACACCTAGAATTAGCGCTAGCCCTATGAAAGTGCAGGGCCCACTACGGTAGTATAGGTAGAAATAGCGGGTTATGTTACGAATTGGATCGACTAGTAGTGAATATTTGTAAAAGTGGTGTATTTTTATGAAAAAACTGCTTGCATAGTTGATTTTAAGAATTAAATAGTTTACTTTCAGAAAAGAACAAAGTAACCATTGCATCAGAACTTTGAAAGATCTAAACTATCTTCAAATACAAAAAACAAAATTCAATAAAATACTCTGAAAGACACAAAGATTAAGGCACATTCCTCGTCCCATATGCTAGGACAAATTGTACAGATACTCCTTCTTCCCTAGTGCTATTAGAGCATGGAATGGGTTGCCTGAGCTAGCAAGGAAAACCAGTGACTTGGTCGAGTTTAGGTCATTGGTTAATATGCATGACTAAATGCATGACGCGTAGGATGTAATCATCTTCTTTTTTGAAGAACGTCTGTATTAGATAAGATAAGATTTCATGACGTCGGATTTTCAATATCTTTTCTAGTTTACGAGATCTAAACGGGACGGACGGTCGGACATAAATTCCACACAAAACCCTTCCGCGAAAGTCGGATCTGCAAACGTAAAAGGTTCAACTGTAGCTCCAATTGCACACCTTGTTCTTAAGGAGCATCGACATCATTGGTTTTTCATACAAAATGTTCTGAATCAATAGTTTCGTTTATTAACTTTAAAAAGGCGAAATATTTCATGCTAAACAATTACAATGCAGTATGTAATTAGTAAAAGGTAAATAGTACAGTACCTACGCAAGGTACTATGTTTAGTAGCAAAAAAATAAGGTGTACAGCGTGAGAGGCGGACGTGCCCGTTAGCATGATGTGGTACGGTATATATATATGCTCAGGGTCCAGCATATAACACTAGTCGAGGGCCCCGCGCTTTGCTAAGGCCGCCTCTGGTCACAATAGAAACACACACAAATACTCCATAACAATCCTTGGGATCACAAACTCTCTTTATAATCTGGTTTTTATTGAAAATTCTGTCATTTGGTTGAGAACGCGTAAATATTAGGATAACCTTCGTGCGGGCGACAACGTTCAGACCACTCTTGGGATAACAGCCTACACTTTCTTCTTATCACTTACTATATAATGAACCATAATCGATAGATCGATGGTGGTCTTCACAATGCATTATCTTATCTTATCTTTTAAAATTCAGACGTTACTTCAAAAAAGAAGATGATCACGTCCTACGTGTCATGCATTTAGTCAAGCATGTTAAGCAATGACCTAAATTCTGCTAAGTCACTGTTTACCTGGCTGGTTCAGCCAACCCATTTTATGCTCTAATAGCACTTGGGAAGAAGGAGCACTTGTACAAATTTGTCCTAGCATATGAAACGAGGAATGTACATTTATCTTTGTGTCTTTCTGGGTATTTTATTAGATTTCATTTTTGTATTTAAATATTATGGTTCAGTGTTTTATGTATAATTGCTACTTTACTTTTGAATCTTCTCTCCTGAAGACTTTCTAAATTTATTGATTTTACTAAAGGTGTTACTCTAGTCAAATATGAATATTCATTTGTTATGAATCTCACTGCCCTATTTTGTGTCTGTTCCAATTTCTTAATGTCTTCTTGAGTTGAGGGGTCCCAAACGGAGGGTGCATATTCTATTATTGGCCTATCCAAGGTTAAATGACATTTTATTTTTATGTTCTTATCAAATTAAATTGAAAGGTGTATATTTAAAATTTTCCCTTTTTTGTTCTATGAAAACTAAGTGACGTAAAATTTACTTACGTGAGTCCATTTTTATTAAGAGCCTATCAGACAAAGTACTTTGTTCATTCAACACAGAAGTATATAAATAAATAACACAGAATAGTTTAAAGTGACTTATTTTATTCAATCAATTTTTGAAATGATTGTTCACACTATTATTCCACATTTATTTCGTTTTTATCATCCGTATTTTTAATTTAACCATTTCGTGAAAATTTTTGCGAAACGAAGAACTGAACAAATAATAGACAAATATGCTGAAGGAACTATAAATGCTTAGAATGAAGAATGACAAAGGCACAACAATTAAACTCAAGTTTCTGGTTTTTCTTTCCTGTATCTCAGAGTCGTACATATGGAAATACTGGTTAATGAATATGTACGCTATCTGTGGGAAAGAAGAAAGCATGTAGAGACAGGCAAGAACAAAGACCATCTTGACCACACGTCTTTCTTTGATGGATAAACCGCTTTCCGTTTGAGCTTGGTCACTTCCTAGAGAAGATGTGAGAGTCCGTCTGATATTTGAAGACTTGTGCAAGCCTCTGTACATCAGAATTGAACAAACAAAAACAAAGCATGGTACTAAAATACACAATAGAATACCGCCAAAAAAGTCATTGAAATCTTCGTAATGATTTTTGTAGGGTGCGTAAACCGCGTAGTATATCGAAGTATTCGTTTCTTCATTCAACTCGGCTTCCAGTCGAGCAGAAGTAATAAAGGGGAGATAATACACTACATAGGTCACTACTATAACTGAAACAATGACTTTACCGTGTCTGGCTATGAAAGACGAGTTGAAATGCAGAGGCCTGATGACACAAATGCAACGCTCAATTGAGATAAACATGGTCAGGCCAGACGAGATATCACTCCACATAGCTTTAATATACCAAACTAATGAATAAAAGGATTGACCATTCATAACAATTGGACCCAGCTCAACATCCCATAAAGACCCTTTTGACATTGCAGCTTGGGCCACGGTTCCAATCAGATCAGCGATGGACAGCCAAAACAATGTAAAGTTTCCCCGCTCTCTCAGACCCTGTTTCACAAACACTGTAATGTTTATAATATTTGACACAACACCTAGTCCATTTAGACAGTTAAGTGCCACAATGCCAACCCAGAAGGAAAAATTATACGCAAGCTCGTACGGAATTAAGATTTCCCAGTCAATGTTAACATCAGTCGAGTTGATCATAGCTTTAGTCATTCTGCATGCCTTTAATAAACATGTTTTATAACTGGATATGTCTATATTACTGTTGAAAGTCCAATTTTGTTATTTATAGTATTTGATGCTTTTATAATACTGAACAATTTCTTCCAATGCTGGTTTCGATTCTTTTTAACAAAAACTATATCTTCAATACAAAATGTGACATGAATGACTAGACGATAAAACAATACAGAGTTGTGTCTACGAGATCAATGTGATATATTTAAACTAAGACCAAAATACTTATCCTTAGAATCTCCTTTTTTTTTATAATTGTCAGGTGTGCTCATTGATTAATAGACTAGGTCAGGTCAACTCCATTTTAAAAGATGGAATAAAGATATCAATTTTGGTTTAAGAGATTTGTTCAAAGTACCAGGTACCCCCTCATCCCTCATTATCATTTCCTTCCTTTGAACTACAAAAAAAAACGAATGCCTTGATATCACTTGAGAAGTCCAACTTTATCTTTTAAGTAGATAATTCTAAGCTTCTAGTAGTCATGACTTTGACTTCATGACATCGACCAAAGTGTAATGGTATTGAAAGTGATTCAAGTTCATTGTACCTTTATTTAAAAAAAAGAAAATAAAAACGTTTTTTTTTTTTTCAACTTATGAAATCGAGTTTTCTCTTAAGTAGAAGAATGAAAATTTACCAGAAGTTCTACAAAAAAAAAAAAATAACTCAACAAAGACGGAGAGTGAATTTCCACCTCTCCCCCCCCCCCCACGATCATTCTCTGCCTAATGCTATTGACAAGTATACTTTGAAAACTGCGAGTGTGTGTGTGTGTGTGTGTGTGTGTCGTGATAAACAAGAAGTCGTCTGCTATTATTAAAGAGCCCAATTGGGAATAATCGTTTTCTGTAATGGCAGTAGAGCTAAAAGATGTTAGGCCAGTACCGACATTCTCACAAAACATGCTACATTCATTGCCGACTACCGAGGCTAGTGTTGACAATCTCTTAAAACATGCTACTTCCAGGGCCAATTAGCGAAGCAAGTGTTGATAATCTCTTAAAACATGCTACTTCCAGGGCCAATTAGCGAAGCAAGTGTTGATAATCTCAAAAACAAAACATGCTACTTCCAGGGCCAATTAGCGAAGCAAGTGTTGATAATCTCAAAAACAAAACATGTTACATCCAGGGCCAATTAGCGAAGCCAGTGTTGACAATCTCAAAAAAAACATGTTACATCCAGGGCCAACTAGCGAAGCAAGTGTTGACAATCTCAAAAAAACATGTTACATCCAGGGCCAACTAGCGAAGCAAGTGTTGACAATCTCAAAAAAACATGTTACATCCAGGGCCAACTAGCGAAGCAAGTGTTGACAATCTCAAAAAAACATGTTACATCCAGGGCCAACTAGCGAAGCCAGTGTTGACAATCTCAAAAAAACATGTTACATCCAGGGCCAACTAGCGAAGCAAGTGTTGACAATCTCAAAAAAACATGTTACATCCAGGGCCAACTAGCGAAGCAAGTGTTGACAATCTCAAAAAAACATGTTACATCCAGGGCCAACTAGCGAAGCAAGTGTTGACAATCTCAAAAAAACATGTTACATCCAGGGCCAACTAGTGAAGCCAGTGTTGACAATCTCAAAAAAACATGTTACATCCAGGGCCAACTAGCGAAGCCAGTGTTGACAATCTCAAAAACAAAACATGTTACATCCAGGGCCAACTAGCGAAGCCAGTGTTGACAATCTCAAAAAAACATGTTACATCCAGGGCCAACTAGCGAAGCAAGTGTTGACAATCTCAAAAAACATGTTACATCCAGGGCCAACTAGCGAAGCCAGTGTTGACAATCTTAAAAAAACATGTTACATCCAGGGCCAACTAGCGAAGCAAGTGTTGATAATCTCAAAAACAAAACATGTTACATCCAGGGCCAATTAGCGAGGCCAGTGTTGACAATCTCAAAAAAACTTGTTACATCCAGGGCCAACTAGCGAGGCCAGTGTTGACAATCTTAAAAAATCATGTTACATCCAGGGCCAAATAGCGAGGCCAGTGTTGACAATCTAAAAATCATGTTACATCCAGGGCCAATTAGCGAGGCCAGTGTTGACAATCTCAAAAAAACATGTTACATCCAGGGCCAACTAGCGAAGCCAGTGTTGACAATCTCAAAAAAACATGTTACATCCAGGGCCAATTAGCGAGGCCAGTGTTGACAATCTCAAAAAAACATGTTACATCCAGGGCCAACTAGCGAAGCCAGTGTTGACAATCTCAAAAAATCATGTTACATCCAGGGCCAATTAGCGAGGCCAGTGTTGACAATCTAAAAATCATGTTACATCCAGGGCCAACTAGCGAAGCCAGTGTTGACAATCTCAAAAAAACATGTTACATCCAGGGCCAATTAGCGAGGCCAGTGTTGACAATCTCAAAAAAACATGTTACATCCAGGGCCAACTAGCGAAGCCAGTGTTAACAATCTCAAAAAATCATGTTACATCCAGGGCCAATTAGCGAGGCCAGTGTTGACAATCTCAAAAAAACATGTTACATCCAAGGCCAATTAGCGAGGCCAGTGTTGAAAATCTCATAAAACATGTTACATCCAGGAAAAATTAGCGAGGCCAGTGTTGACAATCTCATAAAACATGTGTGTCCTGTTTTTTACTTGAAATATTGTAGATTGTTGTTTGCTGAGTTGGTAATCGAAACTCTCAAGTTTGTTTGGCGTGATCATTTCTTTGTAGATAGCTGTCCTTGTGCTTCCCGATGCCCATTGGTCGAGCCACTCTTCTTTATGATTGATGGCTAACTTTAACTTGAGAGAAATGTAGTTTACAGGTATGTCTGATTGTTGCATGGATGACAGTCTATAAGCCTTATCATATCCGATGATGCCTATGTGCCCAGGGATCCAATCTAAAGTGAGTGTTGTATTAGATTTTGATCTTATACGGTGGATTCTCATGATAAGTGTTGTTAACTCTCCTGGGATAGATGAGGTGTTGCATCCGTCGTCCATAATTGTACCTGTGACAAAGGTTTCCAAACCAAAGGAAATGAATGACTTTAGACCTGTTTCACTTACGTCCATTGTGTCTAAATGTTTAGAAAAAACTGGTTAAACTGGTATTCTAGAAATAAAAAATCACCCTTTGGGTCGGGATATTGTGATTTTACCATCACAAAAGAGATACAAGACATCGATAGCAAAGACAATCAGACACAAACACTCTTTTGTTCCCCTAGCAATCAAATCATTAAATAGAATCAATCTGATATAAACTTTTCACATGTAAATTATGAGTGAGTTTTGTGAGATTGTACATTATATTTTTATAGTTATAATGTTTTGTTTGGTGTAATGCACACATTGTAAAACAAATTTCCTTACGGAAAATAAAGATTATTATTATTATTATTAAGTCACTGCTTGAAGAGTGGATTAAGAATCCATAAAGACAACACTATCTGTGGTCTTTTAATTCTTTCTCTCCTAATAGACGATGCCAACGTTGATTTGAACTCATTAAACTAAATTGGTTTTTGGATTTATAAACTTTAATGTGTGTTGTGTAAAAAGAGCATGCATTCTCATATAATTCAATACCAATATAACATTTTCTGATAACAAATAAAAAAGTTATTGAAGTTAAACCATAACAGGATAGTGAAATACAAATGAGACACTTTCAACATTATGAACACAGTATTATACAAAATCCTATAATCTTAAGCCAGTGATGCCCAAAGTACGGCCCGCGGGCCAGAACCGGCCCGCGATGTGGTTCCATCCAACCCGCCAAAATGTCGGCACAAAAATTAGATAATCCTCCCCCCCCTTAAAATAGTTGTAAATGTATTTTTTACCTTCGTTAGGGCCCTCACTTTTTCTGTGATGGATTGATACATGACCTTTAACGAGTGGGCGATTATGAGTTTATGAAATGTAACTCTGAATGTAGAATCTACCAGGAAAAGTAAATGGATCTTTTTTGTGGAACTTGATAATAAGCCAACATAGTTTGTTTTGTAAAGAAAGTCTCTAGGGCTGTTTGAAACAAAAAAAAAACAACATATACAGCGGCATTATAAAACAAATATGAAAGCCTTCTTGGTTTGAGCCGCGTCTTGGTTAAACTACGCCTAGAGATTGGAGGACTGATGAGAATATTTTCTGAAAAGAGACAAGAAAATAAGTTGGTGGTAAAGGTAGTCACAATGTTGCTCACATTTTAAGTAGAGAAATGAAACCATTTTAAGACGCGTAAAAAATGATTAATGTAAGTACTATATCCAATAGTTTCAAATATCTGCCGGTGAATCTTGATTTCATTTTTCGTGCCTTTTTGTTGATGTGGCCCGCGACACGCGTTTCGAAAGTTAAAATGGCCCGCAGGTCGAATTAGGTTGAGCATCAGTGTCTTAAGTGAACAATTTGTGTGTGTGTATATATATATATATGTTGACCTCAAGTAACCCTTCATTAGTTTGAGGGGCGAGAAGCTTCTTTCACCAGACTACAAAATTACGGCTGATGCCGCACGTAAGATTGGCGTTTTCCATATTGAATGACACCCCAAAATGACAATTTGTGTGTATATGTTTCCGTATATTTTAAGGACTTTTTCGTATATATTGCGATTTCGGGTGATTTCCAGGAGCTCCTGGTAAATCGACAGGGGGGCGCAGGAAATCTGTTTTAAGTTATAAAATGGTTTAATTTTATAATTTATACACCTTGAATTAGCGCGGGTCCTATGAAAGTGCGGGTCCTTTGAAAGTGGGGGCCCACTACGGTCGCATAGGTTGCAGTGGCCTAAGACCGGCCATGCAAAATAGCGGCGTATGCTGCGCCGCCGGTCGACTACTATTGTTATAAACCTGGTGGTGAGACAGATGGAGGTAGTGCTGTGTTTGTAATCAAGCGAGTGGTCAAGCGACGCTCCATCCAGTGTGTTAGAGTCAAGACACTTCACGCAATGTGACCAGTACGAGGCGAAGTCAGAACTAGGACGGTGTGTGAAGTCAGTCCGAAACAGTGACAAGGTTTTTGTACAGTGAGCGTTAATATTGTTGCCAATTGTGATGTATTTGAAATTAAACTGTTACTGATACCTTGGAGCCCTGAGTTGTGAGGTTCTTTAAGTTCGTTGTTTCGTGTGGTGCAGGTTGCAGAGAGCCTTGATAGTGGGAGATACGTATATATATATATAAAGTGTAAAGATATATATTGTAATAACTTAAGTGAGGCAACTCAACGAGGCACATATATGTTTATTTACACGACATCACAGGTACACAAAACAACATCTTTCTCAGCACAGTCATATATATATATATAGTTACACTCCTCAGCCAACGCCGCCTACGCTGGCTCGGATATGTTCGCCTGATGGAGGACAATCGCATCCCAAAAATGATTCTGTACGGGCAACTCGCATTTGGCTCAAGAAAAACTTGTCGCCGCCACCTCCGTTACGTGGATGTGATAAAACGGGATTTAAAATCAGTGAACATTGATACTGACCATTGGGAAGACAAATCCCTAGACTGCACTAGCTGGAGACATTGGCGGATCCAGGAGGGGGGCAGAAGTTGGAGGGGGGGGGGCGGACGAAATTAGTTGAATTACTATTTCTATATATTATATTACATCGCTACACTTCTGGTATCTTGGCCTATTCGGTGAGGTGGGGATTGGGAGCGATTGCTTCTACTGCCCTCCCCACTGTAGCCCTCTGAGTGTGGGGGCGGTTCTATTTTTATGTAGAAATCATAGTTTGTGAACAAAATTAGTTGAATATCTATATAATTTAAGCTACATATTGATATTTGAGCCCATTAGTATATTATGTCATATACACACTCTAATCTCAAACTTTATCATTAGTAAATATAAAATGAAAAAAAGGGTTGTACCAGGTAGGAGGAGCGATACATGCAATCGCCTTCCGCCCATCGGACAAACCAATACTTTTTTCTTTTTGTAAAGAAATTACAATTTGTTTTTAAAAATTCACTAATATAATTTATATATGCTATAAATTAAATTCTTATATCGAGTCGCCATACCCCTATTCTTTAATGCCAAATACAATCATTAGCAGAAATTATAAAAAGGAGCGAGGATTAACGTTCTCACTATACCGCCCTCTCCCCTTTCCAGACGAAAACATGACATTTAAAAACAGAATAGTCAAATATGGCGAAAGAGTTGCACATGAATTTATCATAATTTGTAAAAGGAAGATTTTGTTTGGGAAAATTTAGAATTCATACATAATTTTCAAGTATAAGAGTAACGATTGAGAAGAGTTCTGAACCATATTCTTTTTTTTTTCTTCCTAGTCGCCCTTTTCCGACGTTTACTGAATCTGATATTTTCTATTGTATAAATAAATTTGGGGCAATAACTAACAGTTTATGCTTGAATCCTAAAAATACAAAATAATTTAGAGTACAATCTAATTGGTCCATATTTTTCCTCCCACTTCCAAAATATTTTGTTTAGAGCTTTGAATTATAATTCTGTAACAAAACTAAGTTACAAACAGGCCTATTGAACAAAATGTATCACTTACAAATGAGCTTTTTTTTAAATATAATTTTTTGAATATTTTTTTTTCGGCGGCGATCCTTAACTCCCTAATCTAAATATGTGGAGTATCTTATCTTTTCAAGGAACAAATCGGTTGTATTTGCGATGTAGTAAAGGCCTATAAATTCATACAAGAATATTTTTCAGAAAAACATTATTCATAATGTCCTTTTTTAATAGGATGAATAATGAGCTGTAGACGTCAGGAGAAAGCGTTCCTGCAGCAAAGAATGCAAGAAAACGCTTTCGACGTCGAGGATTCGCCCCGAACCCCACTGGAGGAGCATACGTATCTCCCCCAGACCCCCTGGTTGTCAAGAGAATGTCCTCAACATGGCTGTTTTTTTGTGTTTTTTGCCGAAGGTTGAGAAACACTGTTGTTGTTTTTTTATTCTCATGTATATATATGCTGTACGCGCGTTTATGCATAGGGTTAGGGTTTACTGGGCGTTAGGGTTGTAAGAGTGTTACTCCTTTAATATAACCAACATTGCTTCACAAAAGCTAAAATAAAGATAGAGAAAAATGTAAAAGTAGAGTTTGGAAGAGAAATTGAAAATCTTTCTTTTTTTCAGACATTCTTAAAACACAAATTGAAAGCAATGAATATTTATGACTGTTATAATGCGAGTTCTTTTAAACTGTTGAATATTTCTATGCAAGGACAGTATACATTGTAACAGTTTCAATATATATTTAGTATACAAAACTTTACAATGCAACTCCAACAATCTCTCCTTACAACTCCAAATTCTAACTTCCCATTCCAAATTCTGACAAACTCACATTACAAAATTAGGCCTTAAATACCTTTTTCTCCACAGTATTCTTCACAGTACTCTCCAAAGTACTCTCCACAGTACTCACATGTACCTGTACGAACACACCACGCAGACACTTGTATTGCCTCGCGTCTCACAGTCACCCAGACATATCGAATCAACAAACATCTTTCTCTCATCCAGACATTGACACATGGCCCTCTCGTCTCTCGAGTCTCCGCAGTGACTTACAGTGTATTTTTTAAAATTGTAAATACCCTTTTTAATAGCCCCCGATTGAGAGAACGCCGCTAATAGGTATGGACAGTATAGAGGAAGTACGACAGTTACACTGGGCAGGGCACTCATCCCGTATGCCTTTTTGGTGAGCTGAAAAGTGCCAAGAAACATTTTAGTGACGCCAACTTTAGCTGACATTGAAGAGAGCCCCTGGTTGCAGGCGGCTTTAGAATGAGACATCTGTCGATCGTTTACAAAGGCCGCGGGATACACATTTGAGACCAAAAGAAAATCCACTGTCGAGGACAGACGTACGTGACGAAAAGAAAATCTATATCGACCAGCGGCGGACAACGGTTATGTCTGCGTTGGATGTGGCAAAGTATGTAGGTCGCAGATTGGACTGCGCTGAAATTGACTTAAAACCATTTGATTAGAAACCCGTTGATTTGGTACTTACATTAAATAATGGAACATCTGAAGATTATCTTTTTATCTTTTTAAATATTCCAATCGATCCTCCAATCTCTAGGCAAAGTTTAACAATCTGTTACAAATGAACAGTGACAAGTAGAGGTCAACGTGTAACCCCAGCGAGATGACACAGCAGCCAGTGTTCTATGGAATCTACGTGTATAAACAAAGACAGGATATGACGTGCCCTCACGTGTTGTTCCAGAGGACGAACTGATCTACAAAGGGGGCAGTGTTACAAATGAACAGTAACAGTTAGAAAGTGTGACCTCGGCGAGATGACACTGCAGCAGGTGTTCTCTGGAATCGACATGTATAAACAACGACAGGATGTGATGTTTCCTCCCGTGTTGTTCCAGAGGATACTAGCAGAGTTTTTGCAATATTGGACAAGCGATTAGGGACTCTATATAAGCCATAGAGTTAATGTGAAAGTCAGTCGTGAGTGAGTTGTGAGTAAGCCGTTACAGTCGATACAGACGATGTAAGACGTGTGCGGCTCTAGTGGAAGTGAAATGTGTACGACTCGATGCAAGTTAACTAGGGTAGAGTTAACTGGAGTGGACTACTGTCGTTAAAGTCTATGCAGCGAACTACAGTGGACTTGAGCCGTTACAGTCGATACAGTCGGTGTAAGACGTGTACGGCTCTGATTCGGTAGACTTGAGTACGACTTGGTTCAGCTTTGGGAGACCTGGAGCGACACTGGGAAGTGTGTCGTTGGTCTGTTCTGTGGAATACGGCTCGATGCAAGTTGAGAAGAGATGAATTGCAACGAAGTGAAGAGATGAATTGCAACGAAGTATAGCTAACTGTAAACTGACAGATATTGTACAGTCTTCTACGCTACATGTTACAGTAACAAATTGTTAGAGTTAATAGTCAATAAAGTTATATGAAACTGAAAGTTTAGTCGTCAAGTTCTTTGCAGTGTTTTTATTTGTGTGCCTACTAGTACATTTAGCCAGAAGATTCAGAAATACGTAACAAATCGTTTATTGAGAATGCCGTCATATTTGTTTCATAATGCCATTTCTATGTTGTTCTTTTTTTAAAAGCTGCTCACACATTATGTACAAATTCAATACGTTGGCTTATTATCATGTTCCACAAAAAAGTAAAGATCTGTCATTTTATCCTATAGACTCTAATTCAGAGTCCCATTTCATAAACGCACAATGTTAAAGGTCTTGGTGCCAATCCATCAGAGAAAAAGCGAGGGCCCTAACGTAGGTAAAAATATAAAAAAAAATTGAGGTGGAAAAAAAAAGAGGGGATTTTCTTCACTTCATGCCGACATTTCGGCGGGCCGGAAGGAACGACGTCGCGGGCCGGATCTGACCCGCGGGCCGTATTCTGAGCATCACCGCCTTAGGCGAATCTTTAAAAAAATGGTGTCAAGATAAAATAACCAATAAGAAAGGGCTACGAAGAGCAATGTGCCAGGACATCCGCTGTGTCATCAGCAGCAGACGCTTTAGCAGGCTAGGTCACGTTCACAGAATGCCACTGTATGGTGATCTAACAGAAGGCAGGAGAGCCGCTGGTCATCCACTTTTACGGTATACGGATGTATGCAAACGCGACAAGCAGCTCTTCAAAGTCGACACCAACAGTTGGGGAAAAAGTGGCTCTGAATACATCCACATGAAGAGCGAGCATAACGGAAGGGTCACGGATTGCAGATGCCATACACAAGAGCACCAGAAAGAACGTGTAACAGCGCTCGGTGATTACAGATGCCTAACCTGTGACCGCAGCTGTGTATCAAGGATTCGCCTCTTTGGTCACACAAGTCGCAAAGAGAAAAGATCTTTTCTCGAGACGTAAAAATGCCACAGTGTGTTGATTAGAGATGCATGACTAAATGAAACTGAAACAGACACAAAATAGGGCAGTGAGATTCAAAACAAACGAATATTCACATTTGACTAGAGTAACACATTTAGTAAAATCACTAAATTTAGAAGCCTTCAGAACAGAAGACCTAAAAGTAAAGTAGCAATTATACATAAAACACTGAACCATAATCTTCAAATACGAAAACAAAATCTAATAAAATACTCAGAAAGACACAAAGATACAGAAACATTTCTCATCCCATATGCTAGGACAAATTTGTACAAACGTTCCTTCCTCTCTAGTGCTATTAGAGCATGGAATGGGTTGCCTGAGCTAGCCAGGAAAACCAGTTACTTAGCAGAAATTAAGGTCATTGGTTAATATGCACGACTGCATGCATGACGCGTAGGATGTAATCATTTTCTTTTTAAGTAACGTCTGTATTAAATAAGATAAGATAAGAAGATGTATCCTAATAATGGAATAAGAAAAGTGAATTTATCTTTTCGGTTGATCTTTTCCCGTCTTTCCGACTCTATTATATGCTGGCCTATTATACGGCGTTCATTTTTATATGGGTCTAAGACATGGACACTATACAGAAAACAACAAAGACTACTTGAGCGCTTTCACCAATGGTGCTTGCGCTCCATCATTGACATACGGTGGCAAGACCGCACTACAAACAGCGATGTCCTTGCGAACGCCGGTATGGACAGTATAGATTGACTTCTTATGGTCCGACAGCCACGCTGGGTAGGGCACGTATCCATGTATGGGGGACGAACGTATGCCAAAGGAAGTCTTATTTGATGAGCTTAAAGATGGTCGACGTAACAGAGGCGCTCCACGGAAACGCATCAAAGACCAGCTTAGGCACCAGCTTGCCTTAGCTGACATAGAAGAGAGCACCTGATTGCATGCGGCCTCAGAACAAGACAGCTGGCGGTCACACACAAAGGCCGCGGGATACACTTTTGAGACCAAAAGAAAATCCGCAGCCGAGGACAGGCGCAGACGGCGAAAAGAAAATCTAAATCGACCACCTGCGGACAATAGTTATGCTTGACCTGAGTGTGGCAAAATATGTAGGTCACAGTTGGGGCTGCGCAGCCACAGTAAATACTGCATTCCTCACTGATCTTCGGACTCGAAGACAAGCCTTATTATTATTATTTATACAGCGTTCACGAACAAGAAGCTGTTTCGAGAGTATTTGATTGTTACAAACCTTTAATCTGAGCAGACGAGTAGAATAACAGTACACAAACATATATTACAAGTTGAATGAACATGTTTATTAAATGCCCGCTACTTTCATAACAACTACAGTTTTTATTGTTTCTTAAAATCTGTATGATTACATTTTTAAAATGCTCATCATTCGACTGGCAGAGTTGGTCGTTCGTTAAGATTACTATCAACTAGACCTCTACTAAGTAGGATGTTTCAAGGATAACTGGAACACGTGACTCGGTCGTTAAATTCAACTAATTGCACACTGGCGTCATCGACCAAATGTGACTAAAATTCTCAGCCATAATGACTCGTGTTATGTATCCTAATGATCTAATCAATCACGTCACAGGACATATTAATATGTAAACCCAAGAACCGGTAGTTAAAAATTCAAAGTAAGAGGGAGTTTACTTTTAGATAACACACATTCAACACAATTTATCGTTTGGTAATTGTCTATTTATAGTATCTAGGGGAAACGACTTTAAAAAATAAGCATCAACATAAAAGAGCTATTTAAAAAAAGCTATCATTTGAAATGTGAATATAGATAGATGATAAGATGATAAACCAAATACGATATGATTTTAAATGTTGGTAAACCAGGGCATGAAACAGATATTTGAGTGAAGATTGTTCTGCCTTTTCGATTCGCACAAATCGAACAGTATACATCTCTCAGAGTCTCTATAATTAATCGTTGTGCAATGATAATTCATAACTCTCTATATTTAAATAGACAGTGCTTTATGTAATACAAATATATTCACCATTACAACATAGCTCTATAATCACATATTTAAGCGTATTTACATGAAAAAATCAAAAGATATAATACATAAAAAAAATAGCTTTGCTTAAACGAAAAGTTGCACCATGTTAAACTTTTCTTCCACCAAGACATTGTTTTGGAAAACCATCTTTCCAGACGACAATGTCTTTTATTTTACATTTTGGTTTGGACAGGTCGCCATGAACTGTTTGACAGCGTTTACCATTCTGTCTAACATTGTC
The DNA here is from genome assembly GCF_947242115.1 of Biomphalaria glabrata. Classification (NCBI taxonomy): domain Eukaryota; kingdom Metazoa; phylum Mollusca; class Gastropoda; family Planorbidae; genus Biomphalaria; species Biomphalaria glabrata. The sequence goes on from NC_074725.1 coordinate 5,172,936, forward strand.
AATATGATTGTGTTCGAAAGACTCGATATCACCAACAGAGTCAACTTTACTTTATTTTGTTTGTCCTGGAGTGACCTTCTAGGGGCCTTCTTTCTTACCATAATGACCGTCGGGTACGCTGGAGATGTCCAGCTTGGATCCTTTGTCTTAGACGGCTACTCGTTACAGACATTTGTTTGGACGTTTAGGACAGTCTGTGTAGACCTCTCGTCGGGACTGACCATCTTCATTTCAATAGAGCGCTGCATCTGCGTCACCAGGCCGTTTTTCTTCAATACTTCTTTCATTGCCAGGCACGGGAAAAAAATTGTGGTCATCACCATCGTCTTTTTCATCTTCTATTATTTGCCTATCGGCACAGGTGTTTATTTTCGTGCGACATTCAACGGGGAGACAAATACCACCAAGTATTTCATGATCTTTACTGACCTGAATATCAGTTACCAAAAATTTAACGATTCCTTCATGGGTTCTCTCGTTTTTGTGGTAGGACCTATACTTGCATTCATCTGTTCAGTTCTGTTGCTTAGAGGCTTGAAAAGGTCTTCGGCAGTTAGGATGAGAAACGCTGAATCTACTCACTTTGTTCAGCCCTGCAATGGCCAATATTTATCGAACAAAGAAAGGAGGATGGTGAAAATGGTTTTTGTCCTGACGTGGCTGTACCTTGTCTCCACGCTGCCTCAGGGTGCTGCTGTTGTCATCTACGATTATTATCATACCTACGATTCTGAAGAAAAGGAAACAGAAACAAGAAACCTGATTCTTATAGTGGAGCCTTTAAATTATTACATTACGTGCGTGTACGGGGCGTTCAGTTTCTTTGTTTATTACTTTTTTAACTCTTCGTATCGAAACAAGTTTCACAAAATATTTCTGCTGTGAATGTAAACTGGATAAAAATCGGCGATGTCTAGTCTAGGCATCACTTTTAAAAATGGATATTAGATATGATTATATTTGTATGTAATTTACTCCACACAACTCCCCCTTTGCAGACACTGCGCCCACCCCTTTGAAACCATAAACCATATCCTCTTTGAAATCCCCCCCCCTAATCCACCTTAGGCAGACCCTACTCCCACTACAGCCCAACATAACCAACACCCTGTACGGCAGTGCTGAACAACTGAAGAAAACAGCACACTTTTTTTCCTTGGCACAGTCTGCAAAAGAGCTCACGGCTCAGCAGCAATAAAGCTGGCTAGAAGAAGAAGAAGAAGAATGTAATTTACAGGTTATTTGTGGTATTCACACTAACAAGTTAATCACAGTTCGTTGTTCAAATTTTGATTTAACTCAAAATATAATACTGTAAGAAAGAACAAGAAGGGAAAGAGATATGCAGAAATGAGGTGGCGATGTAAGGAAACTTAGAGGAAGACAAAGAGAAGAAGATAGAGAGATTTTGTGAATAAAATTAACAAGGTCAAGGACGCCATAGTCATAGTTCAATGTGATCTACTTAATATGAACAAAAATATTTTGTGCTACATTGAAAAGTGATTAGAAATTTGATAATAAGAAGTGCTGAAAAGTGCAAACAAATTCTTGTATATCAACAGACGTACTACAAGTATAAATACATCACTAGGGACCAAACGTGTAATAAGAGAAATGGAAATGGGTGAATAAAATGTCACGATATAAGAGACTACACTTGCCAGGGCACGAGCCAATAACACCGGAAACGACAAACCCACCTAGCAGTAACGCAGTGCCCAGCGGACTAGACCATGGAGATCTCTAACAAAAACATCTATCTCAGTGTTTTCCAGACTTTTTCTTTGACGGAACATTTCCCATTTTCGGAGAATTCAACGGAACCCTTAGCTTGTTTTTTAATTTCCCAGTGGTTTTAAATAAAACAAAATAAGAAGAATTAAACCGTGAAATTCAAAGCTTCTTATTGCATCACTTCCTGACAACCAGTACACAAACACAACAAACGATGACGTAATATATATGCGCAATTTTACATTCTCCTTATTTTCATCTTTTCTTGTTTTCATCCTTGAAGAGGTTGCGCTAATTAACCCAATGAAAGGAAATTTTGTTATTCGTAGTTTGTCAAATAGTGTACATATTGTCTATTATTATTTCTCTCTTATCTTATCTTATAGAATGCAAACGTTACTTCGAAAAAGCAGATGATTCTCTATCCTGTCTCTATATTTCTCTATATTTCAGTGTTTACCATATTCTAACTTTAAAGTACAACTGTTGTTGTTTTTTTTAAATGTAACTCAAGTCCAAGCATGATGGAACAGAAACATGAAAGAAAAACTTGAGATAACAGCGCTGCTTTTACATCCAAAGGCATTACTCTCATAACCCAAGGGACTTGACTGGTTTAATATGTAGGTAGCAGACTTTTAGGATGCAAAAAATATATTCTTATTTGTATATGTAGTACAGTAAAGACGAATATCCTTTTTTTTTTCTTACATTTTTTGGGTTGATATAGATCGAGAAAACTAGAAGAAAAAGACCCAATTTTTTAAATTATGGAATTAAACATGAAATTTTAAAGGTTTTAAAATTCCTCAAACAAGAAGAATGTCTTGTTCTTTGTACACCTAAAATTATTATAAACATTAAATGAAAGGACACCAATTAGAGATGTAATTTCCCTCCTCAGTCCTCATTAGTCTTTCCATAATGGCTTTGGCCATTAAATCTTTGAACAAAATGTAACATACTGTTGTGAATTTCACATGTAATGTAAAAGAGAAAATGGAGTGTGAACTTCTATTGTGTGTGCTATCGTGCAAACGTTGGATCTAATTATATATTGTTATTTGTAATGCACAATTGTAAAACACGTTTTTTCATGGATAATAAAGATTATTATTACTATTATTCCGTTGGCAATGGACTAGTATTCATTTTTCTGGCACCCTGTCAAGCTTCGTTAGAGAGAAACACAATTCATTGAAGTTCCTTTAACGGTGTCCACCAACGGATTTACAGGTGATGTGTCAGGTTCGCAGCAGTACTGTCGTCTGGCATAGAGAATCTTCTTGAGGATTTTAAGGGCCTTGAAAATATCTGTGAGGTCAGTTGTAATTCACCCCTTAGTCGATATAACAAGGTAGCCTATATTGTTATTAGATAACTTCCATAACCGCTTAATCTCCAAGCTTAGGTTCCCATATTTTATTTGTTTTTCCATTTCGGTTTTCCTTATATTATGGGGTAGTGGCCAATGATGGTAGAGGTTTTTCCTTTTATGTCAATATTATTATTATTAAAACTGATGATCTAATGTAATGAAATGTCGTTTGTATGATTAGCGATTCACGAGAATGCTATGAGGTCAAATCAATAACCAACTAACTTATCACCTAATGTCAGATACTTATTAGAGTTAGATGACGTTATAATCATCTGTCTCTATTAATAACGCTTTACAAGGATGCTACGTGACCAGAACATAGGCTTACCAGCTAACGTCAGGTACTCGGTACTCCTTAGAGTTGGGTGAACAAATAGGTGACCAGAGCTCCTTCAGGGTCAAAATAAACATTACCCGTAGTTTTAACTCTAGACCCCGCGGTTCGGAACCGAAGCGCTTTCCAACTCGTCCACCCCAAATTAAGTCATAAATTAACTTTTTAAAAAATTACATTCCTTTTTACAAAGCTTGCATCAACCAACTCTGTCTGGTACAAGGTTTGAATACATTATTTCTCGAACACCTATTCTTTGATCAAGTTGAAACTTTGCACAATTAGTCATTGATGTAGACAATACATGAATAACAAATAAAACCATGTAATCAATTAATTACTGGTTATTATCTATATGTTTTATACCTAAAGTAAAATTAATCCTTAAATATTCACAAATATGTCTAAATATGTTGGGGTTTTCTTGACTAAAAAAAAACGTACACTTTATTTCTCCCGCACCCATTCTCAGATGAAGTAAACCTTAAACCATTATTTATTGTAAAATACGTGAATCAATTAACAAATAAACCAATTAGTCAGTTGATTATTAGTAATCGTAAAAAAAGAAAATAGCGTAAGCCGTTACAGACATATAAAATTATAAGTGTGGAGTTTTTCCCCTTAGATAATCTTTGTTTTTTTCTTTAAAAAAGGGGATTTTTAATATTTTGCTTTTTCATAAATAAATAATACATATTGGGGTATTGTATTCGTCTTTAATGCAATTTTAAATTAGAAATAACATGTTGGCAATTATATTTAAGTCAGTTCCTTTCTTCTAATATATATCCTGAAAACACGGCTCAGCGCTACTCTGTAGCTGGAGCTAAAGGTAAAATAAATGAAAGCACTAAAAGCACCATATAGGGCAGACGAGTAGGCCACAGTGTAGCACATGTAAAGACTCAGGGTCAGGTTTTTCTGCATGTCAGTGAGCAGAAGTCTAAGCCAGCTTAAGACCAGCTGTGGCATGGTGGTCACCATGTAGAACGTAGCCAATACGAGTATCATCTTGACCACCCTCCGCTCCTTGTTGGACAGCTTTGGAGAGTATGCACCTCTTTCAGCAAGCTCATTCACGCTCATGGTCCTTCTCCGAACTTCGGATGACTTTGTGAGCCCCTTGTACATCAGCACAGCACAGACGAAGATGCAGATTTCGCATCCAAAGGCAACTAAAAATCCAAAAAGGAAATCGTTAAACTTCTGAAACGAAACATAGATTTCTGTGTATTCTAAAAAGAAGATTGATGAATTATTTGTCTCGTTATGGAAAGACTCGAATCGTATTGTCGCTAAACTTGGAAGGTACATCACGACAACGAAGCTGACTATTGTGAAAACGATTAACTTGGACTTTCTGGCGATGAAAGAAGTGTTGAAAGAAAAGGGGGTGACCACACATGTACATCTCTCGATGGAGATAAAGACGGTCAGTACTGTTGAAAGGTCGACAAACATATTCCTGCCCCAGGCCACAACGTACAAGTAGGATGACCAGTCAACGACGATTCCCGCAATCCAAACGTCGCCAGACAGCGCCCTGGTCAGGGAGGTGACGAATACTGCCCCCATCAGGTCGCAGATGGACAGGCAAAATAAGGTAAAGTTGACCCTCTCTTTGAGACCTTGCTTCACGAAGAGTACCATGTTAACTAGGTTGGTCAGAAAGCTGAGGGCAGTCAGACAGTTGGTGGCCACAAGACCGAACCAGAATTTAAAATAAAAAAGGACAGTCTCGGACACATCCTCATTGTGTGTGGTCTCTTCTGTGGCATTGATGACGACAAGTTCCTCCATCTTTCTCTTGTCTACATTTGGGAACTAGCCCTGAAATTTAAAGTGTAACTATTTTTAAATCAAACGAAGGGGAGACAACAATGACTCTATTATATGAATGTAATTAGGAAACAAGAGGCGGGATTAGGACCACATTCCTCAAAAGTAAAGTAGCAACTATACATAAAACATGTACACGTTATTTCTCCCACACACAATCTCGGATCATGTAGGAACCTTAAACCATTATAGTACCTAAAAATAAGTGAATCAATTAAAAAATAAACCAATTAGTTAGCTTATTATTGGTAATCGTAAAAAGAAAAATAGCGTATGCCGTAACTGTCATGTGCAGTTGTAAGTGTGGAGTTCTTCCCTATAGGTGATTTTTTTTTTTTTTTTTCTTTAAAAAGAAATTTTTTAATATTTTGCTTGTTCATAAATAAATAATACATTTTGGGTATTATATTCGTCTTTAAGGCAGTTTTAAATTAGAGATAATATGTTGGCGATTATATTTTAGTCAGTTCCGTTCTTCTAATATATATTCCGAAAACACGGCTCAGCGCTACTCTGTAGCTGGAGCTAAAGTTATAATAAATGAAAGCACTAAAAGCACCATAGAGGGCAGACGAGTAGGCCATGGTGTAGCACATGAAAAGACTCAGGGTCAGATTGTCCTGCATGTCAGTAAGCAGAAGTCTGAGCCAGATTGCGACCAGCTGTGGCATGGTGGTCACCATGTAGAACGTAGCCAACACGAGAATCATCTTGACCACCCTCCGCTCCTTGTTGGACAGCCTTGGAGAATCTGCGCCTCTTTCAGCAAGCTCCTTCGCGCTCATAGTGTTTCTTCGAACTTCGGATGACTTTTTAAGCCCCTTGTACATCAGCACAGCACAGACGAAGATGCAGATTTCGCATCCAAAGGCAACCAAAAAACCAAAAACGAAATCGTTGAACTTCTGAAACGAAACATAGATTTCGGTGTATTCTAAAAAGAAAATTGAAACATTATTTGTTTCGTTATGGATGGTCTCGAATCGTATTGTCGCTAAATTTGGAAGGTACAGCACGACAACCAAGCTGACTATTGTGAACACGATTAACTTGGACTTTCTGGCGATGAAAGAAGTGTTGAAAGAAAAGGGGGTGACCACACATGTACATCTCTCGATGGAGATAAAGACGGTCAGTACTGTTGAGAGGTCGACGAACATATTCCTGCCCCAGACCACAACGTACAAGTAGGATGACCAGTCAACGACGATTCCCGCAATCCAAACGTCGCCAGACAGCGCCCTGGTCAGGGAGGTGACGAATACTGCCCCCATCAAGTCGCAGATGGACAGGCAAAATAAGGTGAAGTTGACCCTCTCTTTGAGACCTTGCTTCACGAAGAGTACCATGTTAACTATGTTGGTCAGAAAGCTGAGGGCAGTCAGACAGTTGGTGGCCACAAGACCGAACCAGAATTTAAAATAAAAAAGGACAGTCTCGGACACATCCTCATTGTCTATGGTCTCCTGTGTGGCATTTATGATGACAACTTCCCCCATCTTTGTCTTGTCTACACTCGGGAACTAGCCCTGAAATTTAAAGTGTAAACATTTTCAAATCAAACCAAGAGGAGACAACAATGACTCGATATTATGAATATAACTAGGAAACAGAAGAGGTGGGATTAGGACCACATTTCTCTGAAGTAAAGTAGCAATTAAACATAAAACACTGAACCATAATGAAATACAAAAACATAATTTAATAAAATACTCAGAAAGACACACAAATAAAGTTATGATGTTAGTTTCATATGCTAGGACAAATTTGTACAAATGCTCCTTCTTCCCTAGTGCTATTAGAGCATGGAATGGGTTGCCAGCCAGGAAAACCAGTGACTTGGCAGAATTTAAGTCATTGGTTAACTTGCATAACTAAATGCATGACGCCTAGGACGTAATTATCTTCTTTTTTTTTTTGAAGTAACGTCTGTATTATATAAGATAAGATAAGAAGAAGGGAGGAAAAGCGTATCTGTCTCTGGACAGCCCCTCATCTCTAAATTCTTTTTTTTTACAATACCCCTGTTCAACTTCATGGGGAAACCTAGAACCTAGACACGGATTTCAAACCACGGCTCTAAACTTTGGTCTGATAAATCATGAACTTAACTGTTAATAGAATAACTAAACTATGCAAGCTACAAGGACTCCTTGCAATATTGAAGCATAAATATATAGAAATTACAGACCATCATCAGGTTAATGGAGGCGCGGTGGCTGAGCGGTAAAGCGCTTGCCTTCGGAACCGGGGTCAGGGGTTGGAATCCTGATGAAGACTGGGATTTTTAATTTCGGAGTCTTCGGGAACCTTTGAGTCCACCCAGCTCTAATGGGTGCCTGACATTAGTTGGGGAAAAGTATGAACGGTTAGTCGTTGTGCTGGACACATGACACCCTCGTTAACAGTAGGCCTCAGAAGCAGATGACCTTTACGTCATCTACCCTATAGACCACAAGGTCTGAAAGGGGAACTTTACTTTACTTTACTTTACTTATCTTATATGATACTTTTACTATCAGGTTAATGAAGGGAAATTAATTTTATATATGCCGCACCTACGCTAATGTTCTACTACTGTTGTAATCTTCCAATTTTTTAAGCTACTATCATAAGCTTTGCAAAGTTGACTCTTATACGGAAAAACTTTCATTATTCTTAGTGATTTCTTTGTAAAATATAAATGCATTGATTTTATTAATTCTAAAATGTAATGTTTATTCTTTCTAAAACTGTCCTAAGTTATAACAATTTACTCTTCGTGAATCGCATTACTTTCATTTAAATGTCATGAAATCAAATACTATATTTATGTATTTTTATAGATAACAAAAAAATATTATTATCACACGACAAAATAATTATTAAAGGTGATTTCTTTTTTTTTCTTCTTTTATTTATTTTTTTTTAAGTTAATCAATGACAATATGTAAGGTTTACCTAGAGTTATCAGCTCATAGAAGATTTAAAATCACTTTCGATTTTAAAATACCGAAACTTACAAGCTCGCTGACTCTGACGGACTCACTCGCTGCCTACACTTGTACGCTTGTATTGCTCTTACATTCAATCAATTTTAATTGGCAGTTGTTTTAACATTTCGTCAATCAATATAGACGCCCTGCTGATAAAATTGTTTTAAGTAAGAGTGAAATGTGAAGACATGTGAAGAGGTTGTCATACAAAGTGGTTGCCATATAGAGTGGTTGTATCATGAGTGTCCTTGTTGGAATAGAGCACCTAACGGACGTTTTAAAGGGAGGGGAGTTGTAGTGGGTGAATGTTAATTGGATAAGTAAAGACGATGTACTTAGCAGTAACTAAATGGAAGGAAATTAGAACTGAATCACTCAAACTAATCCATGTATCTGTTTAAACTGGTGGTGAGAGGAAGCTGTGGTGTGAGAGGGAGTGGGGAATGGAAGAGCTGCTAATGTTCACGATATTTGAAGTGAAATTGTCAGAGATACAAAGAAAAAAAAATTAATAGCTGAGAGCTGTTCATCTGAAGATAAGCTTTCAGATAGTACGAGAAGGTTATTAAAACAGCAACTTGTCATAACATTGAAACGAATTACGCTGTACGATATCCCAAAATTTTTTATGAAATCATTCGATTTGAGTGTTTATAACTATCGCGAAAAACTCTTTCTGTTGAGGTCAAGAATCATCATTTTTATTTGATTATTAGGTCAAGAATAATTGTAACTTTATGGAAGCAACAAACAAAAATGCAAGAAATTAAAAAAAAAATTTAAACCAAGCTTAATTGTAACTGTATCAATTAGTTTCGATCACTCATGTAATTAAATTTATAATAGATCTAGACAAACACAAATAAATCTGTGCGATTGGAAACATTTTTACCAATTGTTTTTGTCAAGCGCAATTTCATGTTTTTAGCTTTTATAATACATTATGATCCCATCACTGGTCTGAACCAGTTGTGAAAGGGCTGGGTGAGAAAGAAGGGGCTATCAGCGTGAAGGTTACCGTGATCGCTTTTTAAAAGCATTTATAAAAACAAATTTGGAACCACCTGAATTCGAACTCGGGGTCTCAAGCCTACTTAAGCCTCCTCAAGCCAGCATTCTAAACACTTTACCATGGAAGTGCTTACAAAAACAGAAGGTTTTGTAGCTTTCTATTGTTAGTTTCAAACTTTAAAGTGACCACCTATTTCTTTCTAAATAGTTTCAAGGAGGCTACCTCAACTTATGCCTCCACATAAGTCAAAAACAATTTCTTTCACGTATCCCGTATAGGAGACGAACGTATGCCAAAGGCAGTCTTTTTTGGTGAGCTAAAAGATGGTCGACGTAACAAAGCGCCCCACTGAAACGCTTCAAAGACCAGCTTAGACACCAGCTTGCCTTAGCTGACATAGAAGAGAGCACCTGGTGGCATGCGGCCTCAGACCGAGACAGCTGGAGGTCATTCACAAAGGCCGCGGGATACACATTTGAGACCAAACGAAAATCCGCTGCTGAGGACAGACGCAGACGGCGAAAAGAAAAACTAAATTGACCACCTTCGGAACTTGGTTATGCTTGCCCTGGATGTGGCAAAATATGTAGGTCACAGATGGGACTGCACAGCCACAGGAAATACTGCATTCCTCACTGATCTTCGGACTCGAAGACAAGACTTATTATTAATATTAAACTAGGTTAGTTTGCAGAATACGGGTACATGATAGGAGTAGAATATGGCTAGGGCTTGTAGAAAGATGGATAGTGAATAGAATGCTAATTAAATAGAGAGACAAGACAATCATTACCATCTGTAAATAAACATCCATTGAAGTTTTCACCAGTTTTTTAAAGTATATTATAGTTAATTGTTTTGTCAGTAAGATGTGTTCGGACTCGAGTTTAGAATAGTAAAATAGTATTATCAAAAAGACAGCAGACAAAATCCAAGCCAGGACACCTATATAATCTATAGTAGATTTCCCGTTTCAGATCTTATAATCTATATGGCAGATGGTGTAAAGGTCATCTGTTTCTGTGGCCCACGGTTAACGAGGGTATCATGTGGCCAGCACAACGACCAACCGCCTTTACTTTCCCCCTCTAATTTCAGGTACCCATTAGAGCTGGGTGGACTCAGATGCGCCCAAAGATCCCGGAATTAAAAATCCCAGTCTTCACCGGGATTCGAACCCGGGACCTCGTTTTGGGAGTCAAGCGCTTTACCGCTCAGCCACCGGACCTCCGGGACACCTAAATACGTTGTGGCAAAAAATGACAGGACGACATTCTGGAAAATGAATAAACTAAAGCTACACATCTCTCTCACAGACGTCAATCTGACATCAAACTATGTAGCAGCTAAATACCCAGTGAGACGAATGATTAAAAAAACAATTCACTAAAGAACCGAATCAAAAAGTTAAACCTTAAATTCATGAACGAGGGAAAAAAAAACAACATTTTTGACATTTTATTCAAACGCCTCAATACCTCTACAGTTTCTAACTGCAATTTCTGTGCCCTGACTGTCCTTTGACAGTCCACTGCGGATGAATATAACATATATTAAATGTGTAGTGCAAAATATGTGAATTATACGAATTCATCTAGAGCTAGTGAAAATACGCTAAAGTACTTTCTTGACTACTTTATTTTCAGTGATCGGAAATTCCCGAACTGTTTAGTCCATTGTGAAAAATAAATAAAAATGGCCATGTTGACGACAAGTAATAAATAACTAAACAGATTTTCGTTTCTCTTAGATTGCTCATGGATTGCTTATCTGTTTTGTCGTCATTTAGACCAAGATATAGATCTAGCGCTTCTTATTTCATTACTATAGCAACAAATGTGGAAACGACGACAAAACAAATGTAAAACTTCCCGCATTTTTTTAGAGTTTCTAAATCTTGCAATCGTTTCGTTTAGAAAAAAAAATGTCTATTTGGGCAATTTCACAATAAACCAATGTCAAGAAAATAAAATTGCCAACTTTAATAACAACAACAAAAAAAACACACGAAAGATTTGATTCCGCAGTACTAAAAAGTGCAGACAAATTATTAGAGATAAATTAATACCTTTAAAAAAACACCTTATCAGCATTTCCTTACCGGATACACCAACAACACCACAGCTATTTATAATTGTTCTAGCGTACATAATGATTTTGTGTAGTGTAATGTACAGAGAAAGTATTGGAAATGTTCCTGATAAACTAACATTGTCAAGGACTGTAAATTGAAGTTCAATGCTTCTAACTAAATATACAAGAGTCAAACTATAATTTTAACAAATATCTTAATACATCTTATCTTATCTTATATAATACAGACGTTACTTCAAAAAAGAAGATGATTACGTCCTACGCATGACATCATATAGCTTGCTTTTAATCATTTTTATCCGCCATGTATGAGAATCTCCTATTCGTTTTTAGGACTAAAGAAGAAAGAAGACGTGACTCTAATGAGATTGTGTTGTCTTAGGCCGGCAATGTCAAACTGTACTCCTTCACACATATACAAATACATTGTTTCTAGAAGCTCATTGATGTTTTTTGTTGTTTTTATACAGAAGAGCTTTTGGTGTGTTACATTATATTGCCTTTATCGGAGGAACGCCATGGCTGAGTGGTTAAGCGCTTCGCTTCCGAACTTTGGGTCCTGGGTTGGAATCTCGGTGAAGACTTCTTTTTAGAACTAATGTATTAAGCGATGTTTTTTTCTCTTAATAACCAATGAATGTTAGATTTTTAAAGCGTTAATTCTAGTTGGGGGAAAGTAAAGGTGGTTGGTGGTTGGTCAAAGAAACAGACGACCTTAACATCATCTACCCTATAGATCGCAAGGTCTGAAAAGGGGAGTTTACTTACTTTTACGTCATCACTTGGTTATACCCCCCCCACACACACACACACAAACACACCACTCTCTCTAAATCGTCAACTCGAGTACTAACTATGTACGTGTGCTCCACAAGGTTGTTTACTTTCTCCTGTACTGTATACTCTTTATACTAATGACATAAAAAGCATCTATGACTCAGTTAAACAAATCAAATTCGCTGTTGATCGGTCTATTTCAGAAGACGAAACTCAGTATCGAAGCTCGATAGAAAGAGTTTACAAACTGGTGAACTGATAACTTTCTTGAACTGAATGTCACAAAAACTAAATAACTTATACTAGATTTCAGAAAGAACAAAAATAATACACGAACTGCAGATAAACACTATATCTATAGAACAAGTAAAGGCATATAAATACCTAGGCGTCATCTTTCGTGGGAAGACCACCTTGGAACCCTGACCTGACAAAGAAAACAGCCCAGCGACTTTTTTTTCCTATACAAACTCAATAGCTTTAAACTAAATAAGAAGATCATATATACTTTTTACGGCGCCACTATCCAAAATCTGCTAAGAAACGGAATAACTTGTTGGCAAGGCAACGCTAAATCTAAACTATTGCGCCTCCTAGAAACCATCATAAAAAGGGCAACAAAAATTACACGCACATTTGAACAAAAATGTCTAAGAAAAATCGCAAAAGTCTTGGAAGACAACAGCCACCCGCTCCATCAGAACTACGTCAGGTCGTCGCGAAGTGGGCGACTGCTGTCGATCAAGACAAGAACAGTGCGGTACAAAAACTCGTTCGTACCTCACTCGGTCAGACTATATCAACGCCACTCGTTGATCAGAAAACATGAAAAGGACCAAAATGCCTTTGTGTGTAGTCGCTGAATGAACTCTTTATGTTTGTTCTGTTCTATTTATGTGTATGAATGGCTGCCTGGTCGGGATGGTTGCCTGGTCGTGCGGTTTGCGCGCTGGACTGTCGTTTGGATTTATCGATGGTCTAGGTTCTAACCCTGCCAGCTCCCATCCCCCGTCGTCCTGTGGGAGGTTTGGACTAGGAAGTAAACTATCTTCAACTCTGTAGGAACATCCGAAACATGTAAAACAAAACAAACATGTTTCTGTTGTAATCTCTTAATATGAGTCCTTGTAATCACAACAGATTTCCATAAGGCAGTCTTAGTCTTAGTCTGAGCAAGCTCTTTATTGTCAACTGTCCTTTGAAAACAATCTTTGAAAATGTAGGCAAGGAAACAAAAGAATACCTAGATGATCAGGTTTTACCTTGAGATACATTTTGAAGCTTATTTTGTATTACTTTCAGGCCATCGTGCCGCTTTCTTTTGTTGGGTTTGTTCACAAAATGTATAATTGTAGATCTATCTACTAATTTAACTATCCTATATTATTATTGGTTTACTACTAGATTTGATCTTCATATAGTCTGTAAAGATAACATGTAATTTTATAGTACTGGATCCGAACTAAAACTTATAATAATAAAACTTAAAATAAAGTTACACCCTGCTATTCAAGCACTGAGCGAATAGGAGGTTTTATTTTTATATGTAAATAAGCGATCTAGCATTAAGTAAATTGATATTTCGCTCAGAAGCTGTACAAGAATGTATTATTAAAACATGGGATACACGAAGAAACAAGATATAATTAATGGATCTCTTTCTAATGACCTGAAATGATCCAAGACTGCTATCATTAGAACAATAATCAATATAGAAAAAAATGACAAGGGTAATAACATCAGAGCTCTTGTAGACCTAGTTTTGCAAAACTTTGATCGCTCAGTGTTTCTCTTGCTCATGATGCTCCCCCCTCCCCAACCAAATGTACGTCCGCCTCCCCCCTCCCTTAAAATCTTGCAACCCTCAGTCTTGCATTCTGAGACACAGAAATGTCTTTCTCCATCAGTCTTGCATTCTGAGACACAGAAATGTCTTTCTCCCCCAGTCTTGCATTCTGAGACACAGAAATGTCTTTCTCCCTCAGTCTTGCATTCTAAGACACAGAAATGTCTTTCTCCCTCAGACTTGCATTCTAAGACACAGAAATGTCTTTCTCCCCCAGTCTTGCATTCTAAGACACAGAAATGTCTTTCTCCCCCAGTCTTGCATTCTGAGACACAGAAATGTCTTTCTCCCCCAGTCTTGCATTCTGAGACACAGAAATGTCTTTCTCCCTCAGTCTTGCTATCTGAGACACAGAAATGTCTTTCTCCCTCAGTCTTGCATTCTGAGACACAGAAATGTCTTTCTCCCTCAGTCTTGCTATCTGAGACACAGAAATGTCTTTCTCCCTCAGTCTTGCTATCTGAGACACAGAAATGTCTTTCTCCCTCAGTCTTGCTATCTGAGACACAGAAATGTCTTTCTCCCTCAGTCTTGCTAGCTGAGACACAGAAATGTCTTTCTCCCCCAGTCTTGCATTCTGAGACACAGAAATGTCTTTCTCCCCCAGTCTTGCATTCTGAGACACAGAAATGTCTTTCTCCCTCAGTCTTGCTATCTGAGACACAGAAATGTCTTTCTCCCTCAGTCTTGCTATCTGAGACACAGAAATGTCTTTCTCCTGGCGTCTTTATCATAGAGCACGGGTCAAATAAACAAGGGCATAGTGAGGCCGATTCTGAAGAGACGAACATTCAATGCATATGGAACTTTACAAAATATTTGGTAAAATGTTTTATAGGTTTCGGATGTTCCTTCAGAGTTGAAGATCATCTACTTCCTAGTTCAAACCCTCCGCAGGACGACGGGGGATGGCAGCGGTAGGGTATGAACATGGGCTCATCGCGACTACCAAAAGACAGTCCAGCGCGCATAACGCATGACCAGGAAGCCTTCTGTTTGGTAAATTAAATGATACAAGTCCGGCCCTGCTATTTTGTGACGGGCGAATACTACTTGTTCTCCCCACCCTCTCTCTCTTTTTTTTGTAGGGTAACTCTAGTCCGTCCGATTTACAAAAATAAAAGAGTGATCTTACCATTACGTGGTGTCCAAACTCTTGAGCCATGAAGAGAATTATATACATAGATTTCTACAATAAACTGAAAGTTCACAGCACATAGAAGCTAATGAGTAAATCTGTGCTATAAAACATAAAAGTGGGGCTAATTTATTATTAGAACATACGAAAAACATATATATAACCCTGCCGGACCAAGTTAAACAAAGGACGTTTCGGCCACGAGGCCTTCATCAACTACAAAACAAACAAAAAAAGGCCAAACAATTTACACAAAATAGTCTTAAGTTAACTTATCTGTCCGGTGTTGATAAGTAAACTAAAGACTGTATGCATGTTTTTCATATTTTCTATACAGTCGTTTTACCCCTGCAGCAGTAAATCTTTGTTTTTTTGAGTCTTTGAACTTACTTTATTAGTAGCTGTTTAAAAAAAAGAACATTCCAACCGTTAAACTTTATCGTATATTTAAACTTGTAATATACAATATTTAATAATGTAATTATTTTAGAAACCAAAACTTTTCTTTTCGAAAAATGACCAAGTGTTGGCAACAATTTCCGTTATCAGCAAGACGTCCGTATCAGAATAGTCACATGGAATAGGCCTATATACCAGCTTTGAGTACAAGTAAACATATCGGTTGATGTAATGAATAAGCTCTAATAGTGCTCGGTTAATCCACGCCCCTAGGAAAGAAATGCTTGGCCGTCAAAATAACCAGCCCTAGAAAATATTTCCAGTTGTGAACGCACCAGCTTACAGTCAAACCAGGATTTGAGTCCGCGTTCTTAGGTGAGTGGCTTATTGCTCAACTATTTATCCAAGCATTTTACAAATCACATGAAATAATAAACCGAGTTGTTATGTTGGAACTTCAAAAACCAATCAAGATATAAAACTCACTCCTTATTGTGGACAGTGTTAAAGTTGTTTAAAATGCTACATTTTGGAGCCAAAGATAAAAATAAATACAACTAACTTCTTAGCCCTAACATTTAATAAGTAGGTCCCTAATGGCAATGTCTTCAATAACGAAGATTACGGATGAGTGAAGTGTTTCACAAGACTACTCAAACTCAGACCTGAATATTTTTCCGCATCTCATGCAGACGAATCTGTTGTCCGCCGACGCTCTATTTAAGTTTTCATTTCCTGTACAACGCCTGTCTTCAACAAGTAGATCCACATTACATGCAATATAAGACATCTCATCCCAGACTTTACTACATAGAAGCGACATCTATTTCTTCTCTTAGCATTGAAAGCACAAACTAATCTTCAATCTACAGAGATACGCAACGTTGTACTCTAGCTGGGAAATTATAAAAAGAGATTCTCGCGGTGAAAACGTGTACCACAGAGAAAGGGGAATTTATAATAAACGGGTAACAATCAATGACTTTAGTTAATTTTTAAATATATTTTTTTTGTTGGAATAACGACGAGGATTGCTTATAATTAAACTTTGTTTTCTCGTGACATGTTTTGATTGAGTTGCACTTGATATTTCCAGTTGTCTTCCTTTAAAGTGTAGAGATACATTTACACCTGACTGTAAACACATAAAACAGTTAAGGTCAAGCATTTGATAAATATTTCAAACCAGGGAGCTAATTGTACTCTATAACGATTGGTCCTATTATGTTTTGTTAGAGTAGATTAATTGTTTAAATTTTTTAAAAAGTATGTACAGTGGCGTAGCTATGGTGTGGGGGATGGGGGGAGAATTTGAATATCCCCCCGGGCCCTTGCTTGAGGAGGCCCCCAAATGAGTGTTAGAATTTTTTTTTACATTAAATATTAAATATTACGCCGATATCTCATGTCGTGATGTTGAATGTCAAAATGCAGGTGCCCCCCTCCCAGGGGTTCCCAAATGATGGCACAGATTCCCACGCATACACACACACACAATAAATAAAATTGAATGTTGTTTATTTTATTTTTAAAATCTCTTTCTCAAACAGTGATTAATCACTCAAGTGTGACGCCTGACAAGCAAATGACAAGTGGCCAGTTTTATTTTCATATCACTGAACTATATAAACAGATCGATGTCCTTCGGTTTGAAAATGTTAGACTCTACATTAAAGATAAGTCACGTTTAGATCAATGTGTCATCAATCAAACTGAGAAGATTTAAATGGAATCAGCGGACTTCATAGTATGAACTCTGTCAAGAGCTCGACTCTGTAATTAACTTGTCAGTACATTTACTCGCCTGTTGGTCATTCCATCGGGCTCTTCAGTTCACAACTTCTGTTGATAATATTGATCAAAGAGATCAATCACGAGTTTGTGTATCTCAATCATCTTGATTGTCTTCCACTTCTTGTAGTTTTGAAATAAGTTCATTTCTCAATTTGAAATTATAAGTAATTCTAGCAAGGAAAGATAATTCATCAATAAATATATTAGCACTATGTCCTTGTTTTGTTTTAACTTGCTTCTTTTTTTTTTTATTTAATGTGACTCAAAAAGGATTGTTCTTACTCAGTTACATTTTTTAATCAAAATATATAAGTAAAATGTACCACACCTTCACGGAGGACATCAGAGCAGTGGACTCCAGGTGGGAGGAGGCTTCAGACATTGCCAGTGACAGATCTTTATGGAGACAGCTTGCCGCCCAATGCGCCGAACGGCACGGGGAAGACCTATGTCTAAGTAAGTCTAAGTAAGTAAACAATAAAGCAAACGGTACATCGTTAACTTTCTAATGCCTTGAATAATCAACACAAAGATTTTGCATCAATATCTCCGTCTTTAGGTCATGTTTCTCAGTGTTAAATATTTCCCTTATAGAGTAGCTACCAATTAGCTACAAACATAACGACCTATTCGTTGTACACAAAGTTGACTCATCACAGTTACATTTTTTTACCAAAATTTACAAGTAAAACGTACCACTTTCAGACCTTGCGATCTACAGGTCAGACATTCGGTTCTATAGCCGAAGGCTAACGAGGTCGACATGTGCCCAGCACAACGATATTGTGGTCAGCACAACATCCAACCGCTTTCTACGTTCCCCAACTAATGTCAGTAACCCATTTGAATTGAGTAGACTCAAGGGAGTTCTAAAAATCCCGAATTAAAAAAACAACAACATATTCACCGGAATTCGAAGCCGAGATTTTTTGGTTCGGAAGCCAAGCGACTTACAACTCAGGCCACCAAGCACTTATAATTAAAAAAGCGTCAAAAAAAGTTTATACTCATGACACACAAACCATCTTTCTTTTCGTAATCACAGAATCATAATAAATTAAATAGTACCTACAGTATTGACATTGAGAGAACACTAAATGTGGCTCAACGAAAATGGCTGAGACGGATGTTAGGGAGTCAGTTATATAGATCGGACCTCAAACAAGGAAATTCTATGCCGAACTGGGATTCGAGCACTTAGTTTGGTTGTGACAGAGCGTCGCATGAGGTTTGCAGGAAATGCTCTCCGACAAAATGAGCTATGCTATGCATACCAAGAGTTGCGATGACATGGAGGCCAATACGAGGAAAGCTCATAAAGGGACATCCTTGTATAACCTGGCGCCACACCTTCACGGAGGACATCAGAGCAGTGGACTCCAGGTGGGAGGAGGCTTTAGACATTGCCAGTGACAGATCTTTATGGAGACAGCTTGCCGCCCAATGCGCCGAACGGCACGGGAGGACCTATGTCTAAGTCTAAGTAAGTAAACAATATAGACAACAGTACATCAAGTTAACTTTCTAATGCCTTGAATAATCAACACAAAGATTTTGCATCAATATCTCCGTCCTTAGGTCATGTTCGTCAGTGTTAAATATTTCCCTTATAGAGTAGCTACCAATTAGCATAAACATAACGACCCATTCGTTGTACACAAAGTTGACTCATCACAGTTACATTTTTTAACCAAAATTTATAAGTAAAACGTACCACTTTCAGACCTTGCAATCTACAGGGCAGTCATTCGGTTCTATGGCCGAAGGCTAACGAGGGTGACGTGTGCCCAGCACAACGATCTAGTGGTCAGCACAACATCCAACCGCTTTCTACGTTCCCCAACTAATGTCAGTAACCCATTTGAGTTGAGTAGACTCAAGGGAGTTTTAAAAATTCCGAATTAAAAAAAACAAAACATATTCACCGGAATTCGAAGCCGAGATTTTTTGGTTCGGAAGCCAAGCGATTTACAACTCAGGCCACCAAGCACTTATAATTAAAAAAGCGTCAAAAAAAAAATGTTATACTCATGACACACAAACCATCTTTCTTTTCGTAATCACAGAATCATAATAAATTAAATAGTACCTATAGTATTGACATTGGGAGAACACTAAATGTGGCTCAACGAAAATGGCTGAGACGGATGTTGGGAGTCAGTTATATAGATCGGACCTCAAACAAGGAAATTCTATGCCGAACTGGGATTCGAGCCTTTGGTTTGGTTGTGACAGAGCGTCGCATGAGGTTTGCAGGAAATGCTCTCCGACAAAATGAGCTATGCTATGCATACCAAGAGTTGCGATGACATGGAGGCCAATACGAGGAAAGCTCATAAAGGGACATCCTTGTATAACCTGGCGCCACACCTTCACGGAGGACATCAGAGCAGTGGACACCAGGTGGGAGGAGGGTTTAGACATTGCCAGAGACAGATCTTTGTGGAGACAGCTTGCCGCCCAATGCTCCGAACGGCGAGGGATGACCTGTCTAAGTAAATCCAATTAAGTAAACAATATAGACGCCGGTACATCAAGTTAACTTTTTAATGCCTTGAATAATTAAATCAACACAAAGATAAATATTGCATCAATATCTCCGTCCTAAGGTCACGTGCCTCAGTGTTAAATATTTCCCTTATAGAGAAGCTACCAATTAGCTACAAACATAACGGCTCATTGGTTGTACATAAAATTAACTCATCACAGTATTATATAGATATATATAGATATATTCAACCATGACGTAAAAACTATAAATAGCTAGATTTTTTGTGCTCAGTAAAAATGAAATGTTTGTAAGCTGTTTTCGTTTTTTTTTGTTTTTTTGTTTTTTTTAGTTATAGTTAGGCGTTTACGCGGTGTCTAATAAACCAAAAGGAGGTTACACCCAACGTTATACGTAATGCAATAACACCGGCGAAAGGCCGAACAATAAATATAAGTTAGTGGATGCCGATACTGAATGTTAAACTAGTTTAACAGCAATGAAGGGAACCACCGAATGTCAGCTAACTCTAGACGTTCATAAAATGCTACCTATCTCTACGTTGTCCTGGAAGTAGTCTGTTGACGTCGGCTGGTAATTCGTTCTGCCCTAAAACCTATTCTTGTTTTTACTCGTCACGTGATTGTCTTTAAGTCAAGACTTTCCCTATTTCTGACACAAATGACTACTTCCTACTCGTGCCATAAAATTTACATGATATTTTGTTTGCACGTTTTACCAACACGGAATCAAAGTATTGAAGCTCTTCCGTTTGCTGTATTGAAGTTTAGTTTAGCATCTTTAACATTGTTACATTTATGGTGAAAATCCAACAATACGCTTGCGAAATAAAACTGAAATACTATCTGTTAGTGTATGTAAAGGTCAGACACAAACATCCTTATACTTACTTTAGTATTTCGGTGTTTTCCTTCATTACCAACAATTCGTAGCAGCACTTTTTTAAGCAGATATTCTTCTAATGGAAATAGTATACAACCAACAATACTGAGCATCAATACTTGTATCTAAATCTTATGGCCAACATTTAGCTAACTAGATGTTCTACTATTTATAGCCTTTATTGGGCGACAAGAGTCAGTCTCTATTCAAACTACATTTTTATTCAGTTGAGCTAGTTAAATTATCTGAATGAACCCTTTACAATAATCAGACGTCCCCCACATTAACGCTGAGTTGCTCCGTAAATCAGCCTAAAGCCCTCGCGTCTATTTTCTTTAATACCAGCCCTCGGCCTCGTTCTCGTTACGTGTCAGGTCTTTCTATATTAAACAACAAACATTAGCACCATTACTATTTCTTTTAACTTTGATTGGCTCTTGGAAAAAAAAATCGATTTTGTCACTTGCTACCAAAATAGAGTTTCTAACGGCAATGTCGAACTGGATTTATAAAACTAATGGACCCATCATCGCTGCTAAACATTAAGTCACACGATCCAATCAATTAGCTATTTGATAATCGGACGGATGAATCAATTTGTCTCTGTTTACCGCAGTAACGGCCAGGTTTATATTTACTTTTACATTTCTCGAGAGATTAAGCAACGACCTAATGTATTTTTGAAACTTACTTTTAATCCACGGCTTAGTGCGGTTCGTCGATAAAGTGTTCCCACTAAATTCTTGCTAATACTTCAAGCCAAACCGAACTTCATGGCAAGTAGGACCCTCCACCCGACACACAAACGCACCAACCCCATAACTATAACTCTGACAATGCTAAGAAATGTGAAGAGTTTTCAAAGGAGAAGATAAAATTAGTGAAATGGTGGGGGTGGGGAGTTAGGGGGGTGAAATGTCTTTTCTATTCCACCTAAAACATAGACATTATTTTAATTTCTATTTAATTGTAGTTAAAGTGCTGAGTAATCAGTCACGTGATTTTTTTTTTTAAAGTCCGTTTGGAACAAGAAGAAAAAAAAGGACTGACTTGGCAAATATTTATGAAGATTCAACAAGTGTTAACTAAAATACAGAATTACAAAAAATAAATAAGTAATTTTTTCCAAGAAAATTTGGTCTCACAGTAGTGTATATGTTATAATAATAATAATAATAATCTTTATTGTCCGTATGGAAAATTTTTCTTACAATTTGAGCATTACACCAAACAAAAAACATTATAACTATAAGAAACCAAAGTTTATATCGGATAAGAATACTAGACAATGAAGCAGTTAAAATAGAGAACTATAAAGAACTTTTGTTTTCAAAGTCAATTCCTAACTATATTAAAATAATGTTTATGTTTAAACTATAAAAATAAATACTACATCATCGTAATTATTTTACTTTCTTCATTTGTCGTGATTGAGACAAAAGAATGTTGCTAATTAATTAATTGTATTATCAAGAGAATATAAAGTCAAAGCTCATACTTCGTTTTACTAATAACACTGATATGGTTAGGAAGAATAACGCTATGTATCTGTTTCTTTCTTAGCACAATAGCTGGTCATCAAAATTTGGCGAAAGACAGCTCTATAGCTAGAGCTAAAGTTAAAATAGATGAAGATACTAAAGGCCCCGTACGTCGCCGCTGTATAGTAAATGATGGCTCCCAGCAACATATGAAGATTTCCAATCTTATTCTGTGGGAGTTCCGGAATCAGCACCCTGGCCCAGCAGAAGACAATCTGCGGAAGTGCTGACACCATGTACAGACTCGCTAAGACCAAGATCATCTTGACCACTCGTCTCTCTTTGTTGGACAAGCCGTTGCTGCCAGCTACGTTTTTTCTCACCTTCATGTTGCTGACATTGCGAACTTTTGAAGACTTCTGAAGCCCTTTGTACATAAGAATAGCGCAGACGAAGATGACGATTTGGCAGATCGCGGCCAAAGAGATGCCAAACACAAAATCGTTGTACTGCTGAACGGCTATGTTGAGCTCTGAATAAACGGTTATTACAAGACTTGAATTGGTGTCAGAGTTCAACAGCGTGGTGAAATCAAAAGTGGACAGAAGTGGTAGGTAGTTAGCGACCATAAAAAGTATGATCGCTACTACTATCGATTGCCCGTGTATGGCGACAAAGGACGAGTTAAAATGCAGCGGCCGGGTGACGCAGGAGCAGCGTTCGATAGCGATGAACACGGTCAAGGCCGTGGAGAGGTCAACAAATGCCGTCCTGTACCAAGACAAGTAGATGACGTACGATGAGCTCTCGACGGTGCTGGACAGTATGTGCACGTCGCCTGCGAAGCCCGGGGTCATGGACGTGACGAAGAAGGCGCCCATGAAATCACTGCAGGACAAGCAGAACAGGGTGAAATTGACCCGCTCTTTCAGACCCTGCTTCACAAACACTGTGATGTTGACGATGTTTGAGACCATGCTCCACACAGTCAGGACAGCCGTGGCCACCAATCCAAACCAGATGTTAAAGAGAATTCTGGCATAGTCGGAAGTGAAGATGTCCCTTTTATTACTGTCAATGAAGCTGGAGTTGAAACCCTTCGTATCCATCTCTCAAGTCCTTTGTTTAGCAACTTCTCAACATTGGCACTATTGGTAGACAACACAGTCTTCTAAAAACACAAAAGTGCTGAAAATTTAAAAAAAAAAATAATTATTATTTATATAAGATGTTCTAACAATTAACCTTAGATTGCTAACAAAGATATCTATGAATAAAAATAAAACTCTGGTGCAGAGGCGTAATGAGAGGGTCAAGGAGGGGCACGATGCCCAGGGCTTCATCCTCGGGGGGGGGGGGGGGTGCACATGCTTAGAGGCGTCAAAAAATAAATAAAATTATTGTAGATATTTTACTTAGATATTACATATTTGGGTTATTTGTATTATATTATTATTAAATAATTTTCATTTACAAGCCTCTATTTCTATGTGACGTCCATGGAAAATGGGAGGGGGGCACCAATAAAGTTTCTTGCTCAGGGCGCACATTTTGCTCACTACCCCTCTGTTTTGGCAGCCACACACCTCGAAGCACTAATCACGTTTTTGTACAAGCAACCGCTTTTTGATATCAAACAAAATAATTAATTACCAATAATTACTTGACAAATTTTTTTTTAAAAAGATTTATGAATTGTTAGGTACAATAAATAATTGCTGCTTAGAACTTTAATTTGACCCGAAAATGCGTGACGGAGAAATAACGCGTTAAAATAATCTAATGGGACAAAACGCTACATATTAAGCCTTATCCGTGAATACTAAAGGACTAATTTGCTTTTTTCGTATCGAACAGAATACTTAATCGCCAGTAATGAATTGACTAATTGTTTAATTTTGAAAAAATTAATTCATGTCTTGTCTATGCCAACGAATAATTGTGCGAAGTTCCCGCTTGATAAGTGAATGGGTGTGGGAGAAAGTACAGAAATACAACGTGTGGGAGGGTGGGGGTCAGTCCGAGATGTTGCAACCTGGGGGAAGCTTAGACCACGTTGTCACGTCCCAGGTAGAGACATCGCAGGGCATTGCCTTCTATAACAAGGGCAGGATTCAAGTATGTGAAGGCCCCGGGGCAGGATATTTTTGGAGACCCCTACAATTTTTCGAAAGCTTTAATAAAGATCCACTTATGAATGGGACTACTTTTATCTAAAACCATGCTATGTTTTAGAAGAAAAAAACAGAGTTCTTGTACATTTTATCACATTTTCCTATTTAAAATAATATTTAATGTGAATATTTTAGTTTAAAAAGTTGAATACATTTGAGTTTGTGGAGGGTGAGAAGATACTTATAGAAAATTGGTGGAGATAAACGCCATAAGTTAATATGACATGAATCTAATATTCCTACTCAAATTTAAAAACAAAATGGTTTGGCTTTCGGGGAACTATTAATAGTTGTTGCACCAGTACAAAATTTCTTGTTAGACATTTATTTGAGAATGATCAAATCTGTAAATCTGCGTTTCTATTTGACCTAAACCCATACGGAAGTCAGAATGGTTCACTTCCAACTCGTAATTAATTTTCACTGTGAAGCAACTTCTTGGTCGAGGATGACCACGATCTAAGCTGTATATATATACTCGAAGATGGAGGTCGAGTCCAATCATAGTTTTGACATCCGGGGCACAAGTGGGTCATTTTGTCATGAGAAGTGATCTCATCGTCATTAGCATCTGTCCCTTGACTCGTCGTAAGGGAACTGTGACAGTTCGCGTAACCAAATCCCTCCACTTTTCCCGGTCAGCAGATGTTCTTAACAGGATATCAAGAGAGAGGCCGGTCCATTCTTTAAAGTTGTCCAGCCAGCTTTTCTTTGGATGACCCTTTCTTTGTGCTCCAGCCACGGTGATCACAAGCTTGTTATTCGCAATCCTCGGTGACGATATGGTAAATGACCTTTCAGACCATGCCATCTATAGGGTAGAAGATGTAAAGGTCATCTGTTTCCGTGGCCCACGGTCATGTGACCAGCACAACTAACAACCGCCTTACTTTTCTCAACTCATGTCAGGTACACATTAGTGTTCACCAGGATTCGAACCCAGGACCCTCCGGTTCGGATCCAATCGCATTACCACTCTGCCATTTCTCCTCCTACTTAGTCATTTAATGAAAGGAAAACATTTCTTCATTGGGGTCTTGAATTAGAGATTGGGCCTTTGCAAAACATTTATCTTATCTTATATAATACAAACGTTACTTCAAAAAAGAAGATAACTACGTCCTACGCGTCATGCATTTAGTCATGCATATTAACCAATGACTTAAATTTTGCCAAGTCACTGGTTTTCCTGGCTAGCTCAAGCAACACATTCCATGCTCTAATAGCACTAGGGAAGAAGGAGTATTTGTACAAATTTGTCCTAGCATATGGAATAAGGAATGTGTCTTTATCTTTGAGTCTTTCTGAGTATTTTATTACATTTTTGTTTTTGTATTTGAAGATTATGGTTCTGTGTTTTATGTATAATTGTTACTTTACTTTTGAGTTTTCTGTCCTGAAGGCTTTCTAAATTTAGTGATTTTACTAAAAGTGTTACTAAATCAATTAGATAATTATTCAATAACATCAGGCCAAGTTCACATGAAACCATATCTTCATAACAATCAGTTCACTGAATACATAGGAATATTTACAATGTAACAATTACATGAATAAATCTCCGTATCCTCCGTTGGTCGAACTAACAATATAACAGTATCGGTAATACTTTTATTACGATCACGGCTCTTCTTATTGTATCGAGATAGAGTTGTAATTCTTGATAGTTTGTAGTTCATAATTCTTGCTGAAAATACTGAAACCTGCCTTTTAATCCTTACATGAACGGGCCACTTCAGGGGGGGGGGCGATTTTTTAGTTTGTGTCACTGTTTCCAAACTGTCTTAGTAATATTGTTGCTTCAGTTGTTCTCCATGTTTCAGTACCAGACAGTAAGACTGCCTTGACATTAGTTGAAGATTCTTATTTTATTCTTCCTGGAGATGTGGGGAGATTTCCAGGTTGTTTTAGGTGTGTGAATGTCCCTTGTCTTAGCGTTGTTTTGTCTTTGTTATTTTGTTTCCTTTTTTTTTGGGCGGAATTCTGTCTCTTAGTTTTACAGATTTAATCTTAAGATTATAATTTCCGAGTGATTTTAGTTCTTGATAGTTTTCGGTACATCAAAATAGAATTTTGTCTTTAACGTCTGCAATCTAATAGTTTTAGGCATCTTTAGATAAAAGAAAACATTATTTCAATAAGATTACATACAGTCACTAAGTATAAACATCATCACTTTTTATATCCATTTTACACTAGTTTTTATTGGCAAAAAAAAATTAGAAACGCATTTTTTTTCCGTGTAGCTTTTTTTTTTTTTTAAATAAAGCATTGTTTAAGAATTTTTTTTAAAGTGTGACCTGTACAAAATAGAGCCGAAAATTAAAGTTAAGATGGAAAATATTTATTTACCAGTTTAAAATTCCGAATTTTTAAATCTTTCTCTATTGAAAACACAATGCAGACGACATAGCGTCTACAACACAGAAGAGTTACATTTTTTAAACTTAGATATGACTGTATCTTGGCGGGGTCTGTATAGTCAGTAGGAGAGAAATATGGATTCAGAGATTTTATAGACCGAGTTTGGTAGATGAGATTTTCTTTGCTTGGTGTCATATTCAAAACTATTTAGCTCCATTACACCATTAAAGCTGCCTAGGCAAGATCCGAGTCATCAGTAACGGAAACAGATCTGAGACGTCAGCGTCGATGGCGGCAATGTTATGGTTCAATGTTTCAGGTCTTCAAAGCCAGGTAGTTTACAGCGGTTAGAACTGTGAATCGAGTTTAAATGTCAGTGGACCAATATTCGTGAGCCCGCTATCTTTCGCGGTGTCTTCAAACGTCTGTGATCAGTTGTCATGGATACTAGAAGCAGAATTCAGAGATTTGGATTGGATAGAATTAAAACATACGAGTTTAAAAAAACGGCTTTAAAAATTAAGATAATTCACGGACGAATTTTTTTTTTGTTTTAAATCATTGAACTAGCGCAACATTGTGCTACTTTTATGACCAATAACTCTACTAAAGAAAGTCCATTTTTAAAGCTATTTCATCGCTATTCGTAATGTCGTAAAAGTTTCTTCCTCCAAAAATTATTACAATTTTAAAGATTTTCATTATAAAATATAGAACTACATAGAACGATAAAACTCATAAAACTATTTACTACCAAATTATTGACATGTTTTTTATTTTTCTACACAAGTTTGTTTTATCTCTTATTATTGATTTATAATTGTGTGTGTGATGACAATAAATAAGAGAGATAATTCATTTTTTTCTGCTTGCGTCAAGAATTATAGTTTTGGCAAACTCAAGGGCGGTAACTCAACATCATAAAAACAAATAGATGTACGTGTGTTTTGATTGTCTGTGTTTCTTTGCAATAAAAAGATTTTAATGGCTGTCGTGTGAATACTGGATCGATCAATGTCTATGAATTAAATACAATAAATTATGTTTATAAAATATGTTTTGCATAATATAATCATAAACTTCTTTGATATATGTGAAACACTTTAGTTATGGTATGGTAACCTCACTAGGTCTTTACCTTCCAATAGGTATAATTATACCAGTTATATATTTCAAGCAGAGCCGGTCTTAGGCCGCTGCAGCCTATGCGGTCGCGGTGGGCCCCGCGCTTTCATAGGCCCCGCGCTATTTAATTAAACCATTATAACTTATATATAATAACAAGGTTTCCACGGCCTCCCGAGTTTCAGGAAATTTCCCGAAATTATTAAAGTCTCATGAAAAACGGACAATATTGTCATATTTGGGGTGCTAAAAAAATAAAAACAGCATTGTGAGCTTTCATGTAATTAAAATTTTTGGCAAAGAATATTTTCTAACTACAATAATCTTAATTTTGACATTATGCTTATCCCTACCCAGACAAGGCCCCGCGCAATCCGTTTCACATAGGGCCCCGCAATAGCTAGGGCCGGCCCTGATTTCAAGTATCCACCATGAGTACAATGATATACCTGTACGTTTTGATGACAACAAAGATATCGCTACAGAAGAGTTTAGAGATCAAAAATATTAGTTGATACTTAGAGAGAAAGATGGTGACGAAGCAAATCAAATATAAAAGGGGAAGAACTCCAAATTTACAAATATATATATATATATATATATATATATATATATATATATATATATATATATATATATATATATATATATATATATATATATATCAATAAAGGAGAGGTTATTTCCCTTCTTCGATATCAAACAAAATTATTAGATGGCAATATTTATTAAAAGAATACGCATGATTCAATTAGAATCTTTTTTTTTTTTTGCTGGGTACAATAAATAATTGAGTAAAGTTTCAACTTGATCCGAGAATGGGTTTCTACAATTAAGATGTACAATTATCTAGGTGGAAAAACGTCACATACTTTGCTACATGACTTAATACTGGATGATTTATTTCCCTTTTTATATCAAACAAAATAATATATGAGGATGAGCGGTCAACGGTGACCAGTGACAGTACATGCCAGTTCGGCAAGCATCAGTGTCGTAAATATTACGCACACAAGTCACGGGCGAAAATGATCAACTGGAGTGGTCAAGATGGTTCGAGGCCAGTAGAGTGTGTCATAATCACTTCACTTCACGTTACCTTGCAATGTGACCAAGGCGAGAACGGTGTGTGAAGTCAGTGCGGAGACTAGGTTTTTGTAAAGACAGTGTTAATGTTGTTGCCAATTGCGATGTATTTGAAATTAAACTGACTGATTCTTTGGAGCCCTGAGTTGTGAGGTTTTTTAAGTTCGTTGTGTCGTGTGGTGGAGTTTGAAGAGAGCCTGAATAGTAGAAGAGACGTTACAATATATAATATATATATATCCAGCGAAAGAAACAATATTTTCCTTTTTTTACCTACAAAAATCGATTATCATTTGTTTGGTGCTTTTAACATTTAATAATAAAAAAAATGATCTTTACAGTATTTTTCAATGTGTTCTATTGATAGTCCTTAACATTAGCCAATATATATATATATATATACAAACGAAATGTACATAAAAGGGGGGGGGGGTTACGACGACGAAGGGAAGAAATATTAACCTTAGTTATCTCCCATTATATTGAGATAAAAGATTCAAGATTTCTAGTAACTGGGCCATATGAAGAGGTCATCAGGGCGCTAGAAGAAGAGACAAGAAGATGGAGGCATTGAAAGAGATGGGAGGGCAACATTAAAAGATGAGTCGTTAGGGCGACTTTAAAGAATGAGTCGAGAGGGCAACATTAAAGAATGAGTCGGAAGGGCAACATTAAAGAATGAGTCGGGAGGGCAACATTAAAGAATGAGTCGGGAGGGCAACATTAAAGAATGAGTCGGGAGGGCAACATTAAAGAATGAGTCGGGAGGGCAACATTAAAGAATAAGTCGGGAGTGCAACATTAAAGAATGAGTCGGGAGGGCGACATTAAAGAATGAGTCGGGAGGGCAACATTAAGGAATAAGTAGGAAGGGCAACATTAAAGAACGAGTCTGGATGGCAACATTAAAGAACGAGTCGGGAGTGCAACATTAAATAATGTTGGGAGAGCTACATTAAAGATTGAGTCTGCAGAGAAACATTAAAGAACGAGTTGGGATGGCAACATTAAAGAATGAGTCGGGAAGGCAACATTAAAGAACGAGTCGGCAGGGCAACATTAAAGAATGAGTTTGGAACGCAACATTAAAGAATGAGTCGGCAGGGCAACATTAAAGAATGAGTCGGCAGGGCAACAATAAAGAATGAGTCCGCAGGGTAACATTAAAGAACGAGTCGGGAGGGCAACATTAAAGAATGAGTCGGCAGGGCAACATTAAAAAATGAGTCGGGAGGGCAACATTAAAGAACGAGTCGGGAGGGCAACATTAAAGAATGAGTCGGGAGGGCAACATTAAAGAACGAGTCGGGAGGGCAACATTAAAGAATGAGTCGGGAGGGCAACATTAAAGAATGGAGTCTAGTGGACGGGCTTGTAACTGAAGGAGATAGTAGTGATGGAAACGTTCAGAGAGAAAAGAAGAAACAAAGTTAACAGATCAGATGTGATGCCCGAACGGTTTCAATTCGGCGTTTAAAAATTATTTCTTTTCATGAATTTTATTAAAAAAACGAAACAACAGTTAACATAGTATTTTATATTAATAATAATACCAAAAAAATTATATAAAACAAATTCTTATGAAGAAAATAATTTTAAACACATATTCCAACCTTTCCAGTACGATGGCGGGATGGGCTGCAGCAAGCGTTTCAAAACATGGCACTACTTTTAATTCACAGTACACAAATTTGCTTTATTTTCTTTTTATATAAAAAAATATTAAAAGTAATATTTGTTTGCAATAGAAATGTACTACATTCATAAAATTAAAAATTTATTACAATAAATAAAAAAAAAAGTTTCTTGTAAAATTTTTGTAATAAAAATAATTTAAAAACATTTTAGTAATATTATGCCATTTGGACTATTTACTGTAAAAATAAGATTTATTATTTAATAAAATGCAAAATTCTGTTATTCAAACACCTAACGAGTTCTCTATGTCGTTGCACTACAAGAATAAAAAATCATAAGGTCATTCCTTCAAAGGGAGATATTCATTGGAAAGGATGTCATCTATTTTTAATTTATATAAGTATTAAAAATTTAGAATTTTAAGGTCAAATATATAGAATCAGCATTAAAAGTGAACTTTCTTTTTACTAATAATATTTCAAAAAGAATAAAATGTTTTAAAAGTTATACATATTAAAACAATGTTTACAAAATACTGAATTAATAATTTTAGAAATATCTTTCAGACGGAAATTTAATTTAAAGTAAGTATAAATAACCTTTTATTTCATAAACAATGATTGTATTGTGGCACTTGCTTATAACATTGGCTTTTAATTTTAGTAGTACAGAGTTCAATTCTCAGCAACGGATTTTTTCTTACATATAGTTTTTTAAGTTTATTTTTAATTTATAAATAACTAAAAATTGCAATATATTCTGCTTACCTATTTTATCTTTTTTTTAATACTACTTTTATCATCCTCTGTCCCGTTAAGGTGAGCGTAACAAAATGTCTTCACTCTTCTCAAGTAGAAGCTATCCATAGCAGATATCAAGACAAAGGCAAGGTTTATCGTTTGATGTTGATCATTTAGCTTTTATTTCTAATTTTATTACTTTTGTAACTTTCTTATAGATGAATTCGACAGTGAGTCACGTGTAACAATATAACTGAACCAGTTTTGAAAGCTTTGAATTGGAAGGTCAAGTACATGTATATGTAAATC
Source organism: Biomphalaria glabrata (assembly GCF_947242115.1). Taxonomy (NCBI): domain Eukaryota; kingdom Metazoa; phylum Mollusca; class Gastropoda; family Planorbidae; genus Biomphalaria; species Biomphalaria glabrata. The sequence goes on from NC_074725.1 coordinate 5,204,573, forward strand.
TTATCTTATAAAATACAGACGTTACTTCAAAGAAAAAAATAAGATGATTATGTCCTATGCGTCATGCATCTAGTCCTGCATGTTAACCAATGACTTAAATTCTGCCAAGTCATTGGCATTTGAGCCTCACCATTTCAAGTGTTTTATTTAGTTCATTTAGTAATAGTGCTTATTATGTAGTTTCAATATCATCTAATATTTAGATAGCAAAGTACTTTGAATTCATTATTCAACTTTACACAATGCTTTTGTGGACGGATATAATTGGATATGGTTGGACGCACATCATATGGCATACAATTTATACGCCGAAATGTATAGAAAAACCCAGGCCGATTTTGACACCCAGTCCGCCCCTGATAGATAGTCGGACTTGATGAGAAAATGTCCATCTCCTCTTTAGTTTACTTCTAACACTAACGTTAGCCGACATTTTGAATACAAACTCTAATTAATAAACACAAACATGTAGACCTATTATGGGTCACTATCATGTGCATTTATCATGGCACTCATTGTACAGTTCAGCATAGCGCCACAACTAGGTCTACATCCTTTGCTCTTTTGATGTAAAGGAATTATTGGTATTTAAACCAAAATAATTGAAGTATTAAATTAATAAACAAGAGTGAAAAAGGCGGACATTTTAACACTTTAGGCTAATGCTGGCCAGTCGGAGGACATAGCCACAAAAAGGAGGACATGATCTCCTTTTGCCCGACGTCTGGTAAACCTATGTGCAACTGAACGATTTGGTTTAGATTCATTTGTCTTTAAAAAAAAAGGAGGTATTATTTTTCTTTCTTTTTTAAATGTATTTTTACATTTTTCTTATTATTTTGTTTTATAAGGTCCTTTTTGCAGTCTTAAAAACATAAAATATAGTAACATTGTAAAAGAAGAGAAAGCAATATGAAGAAATCTGGTGGCGATAAAAGATAACCTTATATAATATAGAAGTTACTTCAAAAAAGAAGATGATTACGTCCTACGAGTCATGAATTTAGTTATGCATATTCCTAAATTCTGCTAAGTCTCTGGTTTTCCTGGCTAGCTCAGGCAACCTATTCCATGCTCTAATAGCACTAGGGAAGAAGGAGTATTTGTACAAATTTGTCCTGGCATATGGAACGAGGAATGTGCCTTTATCTTTGTGTCTTTCTGAGTATTTTATTAGGTTTTGTTTTTGTATTTCAAGAAACGGTAGAAAATATTAAAGAGGGACACTGGTAAAGGTTTTGAAATAGACAAACTAAACTTTGTTAGGGACGCCATACTGAAATGTCGCTGTAGCCATTCAAATACTGCATATAATTTTGCGCACTTTGCGATATACGCGATATCTATATTATAAAGTAGAATGTGTGGAGTATGTATGTATGTATGTATGTTACTTATAGACATCAAAACCGCTTGACCAATCTTGATAAAACTAGGCAGGAATGTTCCTTGGGTACTAACTTAGACCGTAGTGTATGTATTGTAGCCCTAAAATAAACTTAAGACCCTAAAAAAAAATAAAGTTGTCCGACTCTATTACAGCTATAGTATTTTATGGATCTAGGCCATGGTTAACAATGTTGACATGAGAAAATATCGAAAGGATTTAGACCTAGATCTAATTTTAAGAAATACACTTTGCGCACATAGTTTTTTACTTTGACACATGAAAATACAAAAGAAGATCCATTGATTTCATTATATAATAAAATTAAACTTCAATTTTGTGTTTCAAAAGCATTTTTTACATAAATTAGTTCCTGATATCTGTGACTACAGATTTCCTGGCGAACATTCTTTCATTAGACATTACCGATTGGTTACACATTAACACATCTCTCTACTGAGTCTATTCCTAGGTCTAGGTCTAAAACTCTTATTAAACTCTAAGATGATAAAACTTCTTTTCGCAAAGATAGTTTTGTGCTTTAACACATGAACATACTAATTATTGTCCATTCATTTGATATTTTAATCAATTTAACATTCAAATTTGTTTTTCTAAAGCATTTTTAATACATTTGTTCGCTGTTCGCTAAAGTTGCGTAGCCGTGTTGAGATAGGCCTATATTCATTCATGAAAAAAGGTCACGCATGCGCAACACAGAACTCTAGATTAGTGTAGATTTAGATCTATGTCTACCTCAAGATCTACTTTATACTTCAACACAAGAACATACAAAATTAAGTCTATTCATCTCAAATTTTAATCAAATATATGTAGGCCTACAAGCTAATGTTTTAATTTGAAAAAATGGATTTAAGCCTATTAGCTATTTTTATTTGATAGCTTCATTAACACTATTTTTACATTAACAAATTCGCTTTACTTATTACATTATCAGTAATGTTTAATTGTTTACAAAACACTCTCAGTGACTATATCGACAGTAATGCGCAAATATAGACCCGCGGGTCGCGGGTAACAAATGTCTAGTAGCTTATAAATTTGATTTTACAGTGCTAAAAAAAGCGCCAAACTTGTTGCATAAGTTTGTAAATACGTAGCTCATCAACACTTCTTACAGTCTGTACACAGGATACACCAAAGAGACAGCAATTTATAGATTTCTGCTATAGATGAAAATCTTCGTTAGCCAGTACAAGAAAGATAACTCCGTAATTTATCAAAGACATGTTACAACAGTGATTATCTCCTTCTGTTAGTACCCTTTCAGATCTTGTGATCTGTGGGGCAGATGATGAAAACTTCATCTGTTTCTGTGGCCCACGGTTAACGAGGGTGTCATGTGGCCAGCACAACGACCAACCGCCTTTACTTTTCACCAGAAATTGTCAGGTATCCTTTAGAGCTAAACTCAGAGGCGCCATAATGATTCCGTAATAAAAAAATCACAGTCTTCACTGGGATTCGAATCCAGGACCCCATAAGTTCGGAAGCCAAGCGCTTTACCACTCAGCCACCATTAATGCTTATTTATTTTGGGAAGCGTGGTCGAGAGGCTAAGTGCACTTGAACTTGGCTTGGCTTGGCTACCTAGAAGGGGGCTCGAGGTTCGACACCCGACTCGGGCAGAGTTGTGTTTACTGAGCGCCTAAAGACAGCACGGAAAACCAACTCCTAGATACCACCTCCCCCCCCCCCCCCCCACTGGTCCACAAATGAGATTGGACCAAAAACGCTCTGAACATGCTATAAGCATAAAAGTAGGGCAATATAAAATCTATAATAATAATAATAATAATACTTCCTGTATATTTGCCCACCAAGTGCTCCAAGTCAGAATACTTCGTGTATACTTACTAACCAAGTGCTCCAAGTCAGAATACTTCGTGTATACTTACTAACCAAGTGCTCCAAGTCAGAATACTTCGTGTATACTTACTAACCAAGTGATCGAAGTCAGAATACTTCGTGTATACTTACTAACCAAGTGCTCCAAGTCAGAATACTTCGTGTATACTTACTAACCAAGTGCTCCAAGTCAGAATACTTCGTGTATACTTACTAACCAAGTGCTCCAAGTCAGAATACTTCGTGTATACTTACTAACCAAGTGATCGAAGTCAGAATACTTCCGTATAGTTGTCCACCAGGCATCATTAAATAAGGGTACAGAGGGACTGGAAACAAGCTGATGTCTCTCCCCTATTTAAAATAGCAAAAAAAAAATGCTATGCAGGAAAGTATAAACCAGTACTCATCAGCATCGAATTTGAAATACTAGAGCATATAATACGTACAAAAATGTAAAGACAAAGCTTATTTAAGGGAATAACCGCAAGAAATCGGTCATATACCTCAAAAGAGCAGGAATAAGCATCTTTAGTCTTTAAACAAGAAAAATTCATTAATCACAAATTAATGATTAACTAATTTCTTATTTTTTTTAGTGACTAAAATGATATAAATATTTGTGCATAGTTTGAACATGATCCTAAAATAGAAGAGCAAGAGAAAACGTGTACAAAATGTTAACTCCACAATTTTGTACTTTCATCTTCTTGTTTTTTGTAAGTCACTGATTAACAGGCATGACTAGATTGTCGCATAAAAGGCGTACGCCGTATCTTCTTTTAGGAAGTAGCATCTGTAATATATAACACAAGATTTTGAGCAAAATTTATCAATAAATAGCATTTATTTCGATTTTTTCCTAACACCCAAACAAAATAATTAATTGCCAATATAAATATAATAATAAAATAATATTTAAATGTCGCAAAAAAAAACAAAAAATTTGTTAATTTGTTATTATTAAGATATTCTTCCTTGTTTGACAACCAAAATGTTGACTTATTAAAGTAGAAACTTATTTGTTTTTTTCCTTGATTTTTAATAGCAGATTTAGTATTCAATCTGAAGGGCTCTATTTGCATCTGGATATGTAAGAATCGACTAGAAAGTAGTCACACTTTATCATTACTGCACATTCGAAAAAGAAATGTTTTTGTCCCTTAGTAAATTTATCACGAGTCTCTAAAGAGGTACATTTTTTTTTCATTTTTTTTAGTTCATTAATTTTTAACAAATAAAAAACTGTATATAAATATAATATTAAACTTGCTATTTTTACAGAAAATATATTTATTGTTTATCCTTTTAAAGTATTTTTATCATTATCTTTCTGATATCTAATGTCGCTGGGCGGTTCGCAAACAATTGTTTTCATCTCTTCAATGAAAAAGATATCCTGATCAAAAATCAAGAGCAAGGCTGGTCTTTTTTGTATGTCGATCACCTAGATTATCTTGGTAAATTTTCACTTTTATACATTTATGTAAGATGATTTTGACAGTGTGCTGTATCTAACAATAAATAGAACAAGCTATGTGTTTGCCTCGTTACAGTATAAAGATTTTCGTCCTTTTTTTTTCAGCCAAATTGTTAACTTGTTAAAGTAGAAACTTATTTGTTTTTTCCCTGATAGCAGATTTAGTATTCAATCTGAAGGGCTCCATTTGCATCTCAATATGTAAGAATCGACTAGAAAGTGGTCACACTTTATCAATACTGCACATTCGAAAAAGAAATGTTTTTGTCCCTTAGTAATATTATCACGTGATATGTCTCTCGGAAAGACAAGCGCTCAATGAATTCAACGCCTCTAGTTGTGTTATGCCTCTTTCTCGTAAGAGTCTTTTTGCTGTTTTTTCTTTCTTCTTTTGTATAAATCCAAGGGATGTAACTTGTTTTCCAATACTTTACTGAAAAGGAGAACAACAAAAGTTGGAGTTTACAGTGTGTTATAAGATATACTTTCAACAGGCAGGAGAGAAAACCATGATAGACGCTTTTTTTTAAGATTTGCAAAAAGATCTGGTAATCAGGAGAATGGACCAAGCCCTGTTTAAAACCGATCGTCATTACCTTTAGAATAAAAGGAAATTTACAACTCTGTCAAATCTACTGCACTATCAGACATATAGGATAAACATTCAAAGTCACGTTTTAAATAAAATTAAACCTACTAAAACTGATATGAATGCACATCAAAAGAGAGTCTATCCAAGCCAAAAGACAGATAAAGAAATAGAAAAAGACCTTTAGCATATCTCTAGTGGTGTCCCAACAATCCAACACACTTAAAAGTAGTAATAAGCAAACATTGGCCTGTGGGCCAACCGGGTTAAGCAGAGAAGTTTCATCCGGAAAAACACAAAATTTTATAACTTTTATTTAATAACTGCATTTAATGAGTACATGTTTTAAACGTTTGAGTCTTTTGTTTTACAGTACTACACATTAAATAGGCACTTGAGTTTTAAAACAAGTTTTTTGATGGTCGTTGTAACGAAATTAAACTGATTTAATTTACAATAATTTGTGCAAATATAAATGAGGCTAAGTTTTCTATTTATATAAACTAAATATTAAAAGTAAAACTGGTAAGTTACAGAATTTACGAAATAGTAAAAAAATATCTTTTGTCTAAATAAATATTAAAAAATTGTTTTTTCGAATTCTCAAAATTGTATAAACATGAATTTTAGAAACAATTTAGTAATTTTATACAATTTTGACTATTTACTGTAAATAAAAATTTATTTTGATCAAAAATGCACATTTTTCTTCTTCAAACACCTATAGAGTTCTCTATGTCGTTGTACTACCAAAATAAAAAACGGAAAGCTCATTCCTTGCAGGATGAATAACTCTTGAAAAAAATAACATCTATTTTTAGCATACATAAATATTACTAGATTTAAAATTTTAAAGGTCAAATATAGTTTCAGAAGTATAAGTACTCTTTCTTTTAGTTAATAATGTTTGAAAACATATAAAATGTAGTATTTCATAAAAAGGTTAACATTTTAAAGTACTAATTGCAAAATATTTAATAAACAATAATAGATTTACGTTTTAGCAAGAAATTAAAACAAAACTTTTTAAATAGCCTAGATTGTCAAGTATTACATGTGTCGTGTGGCACTTGCGTAGAACGACGGATTTCCTATGCAAAGGTAGAGAGTTCGAATCTCTAAAGAGGTTTATTTTTTTCAATTTTTTAAATTCATTTATTTTTAACAAATCAAAAACTGTATGTAAATAGAATATAAAACTTGCTATTTTTTTTAGAAAATATATTTATTGCTTATCTTTTTAAACTATTTTTATCATTATCTCTCTGATAAATAATGTCGCTGGGCGGTTCGCAAACAAATTTTCTTCTTCTCTTTAACGAAGCAGATAACCTGATCCGAAATCAAGAGAAAGGCTGGTCTTTTTTTTTATGTCGATCACCTAGATTATCTTGGTAATTTTTTACTTTTATACATTTATTTAAGATGATTTTAAACAGGCCATATGTTTACCTCGTTACAGTATTAAGATTTTCTTCCTTGTTTGCCAGCCAAATAGTTCACTTGTTAAAGTAGAAACTTATTTATTTTTTCCCTGATTTCTAATAGCAGATTTAGTATTCAATCTGAAGGGCTCCATTTGCATCTGAATATGTAAGAATCGACTAGAAAGTGGTCACACTTTATCATTACTGCACATTCGAAAAAGATATGATTTTGTCCCTTAGTAATATTATCACGTGATATGTCTCTCGGAAAACAAACGCTCAATGAATTCATTGCCTCTAGTTGTGTTATGCCTCTTTCTCGTAAGATTCTTTTTTGCTGTTTTTTCTTTCTTCTTTTGTATAAATCAAAGGGATGTAACTTGTTTTCCAATATTTTACTGAAAAGGAGAACAACAAAAGTTGGAGTTTACAGTGTGTTATAAGATATACTTTCAACAGGCAGGAGAGAAAACCATGATAGACGCTTTTTTTAAAGATTTGCAAAAAGATCTGGTAATCAGGAGAATGGACCAAGCCCTGTTTAAAACCGATCGTCATTACCTTTAGAATAAAAGGAAATTTACAACTCTGTCAAATCTACTGCACCATCAGACTTAAAGGATATACATACAAAGTCACATTTTAAATGAAATTAAACCTGCTGAAACTGATATGAATGCACATCAAAAGAGAGTCTATCCAAGCCAAAAGACAGATAAAGAAATAGAAAAAGACCTTTAGCATATCTCTAGTGGTGTCCCAACAATCCAACACACTTAAAAGTAGTAATAAGCAAACATTGGCCTGTGGGCCAACTGGGTTAAGCAGAGAAGTTTCATCCGGAAAAACACAAAATTTTATAATTTTTATTTAATAACTGCATTTAATGAGTACATGTTTTAAACGTTTGAGTCTTTTGTTTTACAGTACTACACATTAAATAGGCACTTGAGTTTTAAAACAAGTTTTTTGATGGTCGTTGTAAAGAAATTGAACTGATTTAATTTACAATAATGTGTGCAATATAAAAGAGGCTAAGTTTTCTATTTATATAAACTAAATATTAAAAGTAAAACTGGTGAGTTACAGAATTTACGAAATAGTAAAAAAATATCTTTTGTCTAAATAAATATTAAAAAATTGTTTTTTCGAATTCTCAAAATTGTATAAACATGAATTTTAGAAACAATTTAGTAATTTTATACAATTTTGACTATTTACTGTAAATAAAAATTTATTTTGATAAAAAATGCACATTTTTCTTCTTCAAACACCTATAGAGTTCTCTATGTCGTTGTACTACCAAAATAAAAAACGGAAAGCTCATTCCTCGAAGGATGAATAACTCTTGAAAAAAATAACATCTATTTTTAGCATACATAAATATTACTAGATTTAAAATTTTAAAGGTCAAATATAGTTTCAGAAGTATAAGTACTCTTTCTTTTAGTTAATAATGTTTGAAAACATATAAAATGTAGTATTTCATAAAAAGGTTAACATTTTAAAGTACTAATTGCAAAATACTTAATAAACAATAATAGATTTATGTTTCAGCAAGAAATTAAAAACAAACCTTTTTAAATAGCCTAGATTGTCATGTATTACATGTGCCGTGTGGCACTTGCGTAAAACAACGGATTTCTTATGCAAAGAAAGAGAGTTCGAGTCTCTAAATAGGTACATTTTTATTTCAATTTTTTAAATTCATTTTTTTAACAAATAAAAAACTGTATATTAAAGTAATATAAAACTTCCTTTTTTATAGAAAAAAACATTAATTGCTTATCTTTTAAAACTATTTTTATTATTATCTCTCTGATAAATAATGTCGCTTGGCGGTTCTCAAACAATTATATTCATATCTTCAATGAAGCAGATATCCTGATCAGAAATCAAGAAAAAGGCTGGTCTCTTTTTTTTAGGTCGATCACCTAGATTATCTTGCTAATTTTTCACTTTTATACATTTATGTAAGATGATTTTGACAGTATGTCGTTACTAACAATAAATAGAACAAGCTATGTGTTTGCCTCGTTACAGTATTAAGATTTTCGTCCTTTTTTTTTCAGCCAAATTGTTGACTTGTTACAGTAGAAACTTATTTGTTTTTTCCCTGATTTCTAATAGCAGATTTAGTATTCAATCTGAAGGGCTCCATTTGCATCTGAATCTGTAAGAATCGACTAGAAAGTGGTCACACTTTATCATTACTGCACATTCGAAAAAGAAGTGTTTTTGTCCCTTAGTAATATTATCACGTGATATGTCTCTCGGAAAGACAAGCGCTCAATGAATTCAACGCCTCTAGTTGTGTTATGCCTCTTTCTCGTAAGATTCTTTTTGCTATTTTTTCTTTCTTCTTTTGTATAAATCAAAGGAATGTAACTTGTTTTCCAATACTTTACTGAAAAGGAGAACAACAAAAGTTGGAGTTTACAGTGTGTTATAAGATATACTTTCAACAGGCAGGAGAGAAAACCATGATAGACGCTTTTTTTTAAGATTTGCAAAAAGATCTGGTAATCAGGAGAATGGACCAAGCATTGTTAAAAACCGATCGTCATTACCTTTAGAATAAAAGGAAATTTACAACTCTGTCAAATCTACTGCACCATCAGACTTATAGGATATACATTGAAAGTCTCGTTTTAAATTAAATTAAACCTGCTAAAACTGATATGAATGCACATCAAAAGAGATTCTATCCAAGCCAAAAGACAGATAAAGAAATAGAAAAAGACCGTTAGCATATCTCTAGTGGTGTCCCAACAATCCAACACACTTAAAAGTAGTAATAAGCAAACATTGGCCTGTGGGCCAACTGGGTTAAGCAGACAAGTTTCATCCGGTCAAATACAAAATTTTAAATTTTTTTTTAAATAACTGCATTTAAAGAGTTCATGTTTTAAACGTTTGAGTATTTTGTTTTACAGTACTACACATTAAGTAGGCACTTGAGTTTTAAAACAAGTTTTTTGATGGTCGTTGTAAAGAAATTGAACTAATTTAATTTACAATGATGTGTGCAACATAAAAAATGCTAAGTTTTCTATTTATATAAACTAAATATTAAAAGTACAACTGGTGAGTTACAGAAATTTACTACATAGTAAAAATATATCTTTTGTCAAAATAAATATTAAAAAATTGTTTTTTCGAATTCTCAAAATTGTATAAACATGAATTTTAGAAACAATTTAGTAATTTTATACAATTTTGACTATTTACTGTAAATAAAAATTTATTTTGATAAAAAATGCAAATTTTTCTTCTTCAAACACCTATAGAGTTCTCTATGTCGTTGTACTACCAAAATAAAAAACGGAAAGCTCATTCCTCGAAGGATGAATAACTCTTGAAAAAGATAACATCTATTTTTAGCATACATAAATATTACTAGATTTAAAATTTTAAAGGTCAAATATAGTTTCAGAAGTATAAGTACTCTTTCTTTTAGCTAATAATGTTTTAAAACATATAAAATGTAGTATTTCATAAAAAAAAATAACATTTTAAAGTACTAATTGCAAAATATTTAATAAACAATAATAGATTTATGTTTCAGCAAGAAATTAAAAACAAAACTTTTTAAATAGCCTAGATTGTCATGTATTACATGTGCCGTGTGGCACTTGCGTAAAACAACGGATTTCCTGTGCAAAGGTAGAGAGTTCGAGTCTCTAAAGAGGTACATTTTTATTTCAATTTTTTAAATTCATTTTTTTAACAAATAAAAAACTGTATATTAAAGTAATATAAAACTTCCTTTTTTTTTTAAAGAAAATATATTAATTGCTTATCTTTTAAAACTATTTTTATTATTATCTCTCTGATAAATAATGTCGCTGGGAGGTTCTCAAACAATTAAATTCATATCTTCAATGAAACAGATATCCTGATCAAAAATCAAGAAAAAGGCTGGTCTCTTTTTTTTTATGTCGATCACCTAGATTATCTTGCTAATTTTTCACTTTTATACATTTATGTAAGATGATTTTGACAGTATGTCGTTACCAATAATAAATAGAACAAGCTATGTGTTTGCCTCGTTACAGTATTAAGATTTTTGTCCTTTTTTTTTTCAGCCAAATTGTTTACTTGTTACAGTAGAAACTTATTTATTTTTTCCCTGATTTCTAATAGCAGATTTAGTATTCAATCTGAAGGGCTCCATTTGCATCTGAATATGTAAGAATCGACTAGAAAGTGGTCACACTTTATCATTACTGCACATTCGAAAAAGAAATGTTTTTGTCCCTTAGTAATATTATCACGTAATATGTCTCTCGGAAAGACAAGCGCTCAATGAATTCAACGCCTCTAGTTGTGTTATGCCTCTTTCTCGTAAGATTCTTTTTGCTATTTTTTCTTTCTTCTTTTGTATAAATCAAAGGGATGTAACTTGTTTTCCAATTCTTTACTGAAAAGGAGAACAACAAAATATGGAGTTTACAGTGTGTTATAATATATACTTTCAACAGGCAGGAGAGAAAACCATGATAGACGCTTTTTTTTAAGATTTGCAAAAAGATCAAGTAATCAGGAGAATGGAACAAGCCCTGTTTAAAACCGTCCGTCATTACCTTTAGAATAAAAGGAAATTTACAACTCTGTCAAATCTACTGCACCATCAGACTTATAGGATATACATTCAAAGTCCCGTTTTAAGTGAAATTAAACCCGCTAAAACTGATATGAGTGCAAATCAAAAGAGATTTTATCCAAGCCAAAAGACAGATAAAGAAAAAGAAAAAGACCGTTAGCATATCTCTAGTGGTGTCCCAACATTCCAAGACACTTAAAAGTAGTAATAAGCAAACATTGGCCTGTGGGTCAACTGGGTTAAGCAGAGAAGTTTCATCCCGTCAAACACAAAATTTTGTAATTTTTTTTAATAACTGCATTTAAAGAGTACATGTTTTAAACGTTTGAGTCTTTTGTTTTACAGTACTACACATTAAGTAGGCACTTGAGTTTTAAAACAAGTTTTTTGATGGTCGTTGTAAAGAAATTGAACTAATTTAATTTACAATGATGTGTGCAATATAAAAGAGGCTAAGTTTTCTATTTATATAAACTAAATATTAAAAGTAAAACTTGTGAGTTACAGAAATTTACTACATAGTAAACAATTATCTTTTGTCAAAATAAATATTAAAAAATAGTTTTTTCGAATTCTCAAAATTGTATAAACATGAATTTTAGAAACAATTTAGTAATTTTATACAATTTTGACTATTTACTGTAAATAAAAATTTATTTTGATAAAAAATGCAAATTTTTCTTCTTCAAACACCTATAGAGTTCTCTATGTCGTTGTACTACCAAAATAAAAAACGGAAAGCTCATTCCTCGAAGGATGAATAACTCTTGAAAAAGATAACATCTATTTTTAGCATACATAAATATTACTAGATTTAAAATTTTAAAGGTCAAATATAGTTTCAGAAGTATAAGTACTCTTTCTTTTAGTTAATAATGTTTTAAAACATATAAAATGTAGTATTTCATAAAAAGGTTAACATTTTAAAGTACTAATTGCAAAATATTTAATAAACAATAATAGATTTATGTTTCAGCAAGAAATTAAAAACAAAACTTTTTAAATAGCCTAGATTGTCATGTATTACATATGTCGTGTGGCACTTGCGTAAAACAACGGATTTCCTATGCAAAGAAAGAGAGTTCGAGTCTCTAAAGAGGTACATTTCTATTTCAATTTTTTTAATTCATTTTTTTTAGAAATAAAAACTGTATATAAGGATAATATAAAACTTCCTTTTTTTTTTAGAAAATATATTTATTGCTTATCTTTTAAAACTATTTTTATTATTATCTCTCTGATAAATAATGTCGCTGGGTGGTTCGCAAACAATTGTATTCATATCTTCAATGAAGCAGATATCCTGATTAGAAATCAAGAGAAAGGCTGGTCTTTTTTTATGTCGATCACCTAGATTCTCTTGCTAATTTTTCACTTTTATACATTTATGTAAGATGATTTTGACAGTATGTTGAATCTAACAATAAATAGAACAAGCTATGTGTTTGCCTCGTTACAGTATTAATATTATTGTCCTTTTTTTTTAGCCAAATTGTTGACTTGCTAAAGTAGAAACTTATGTTTTTTCGCTGATTTCTAATAGCAGATTTAGTATTCAATCTGAAGGGCTCCATTTGCATCTGAATATGTAAGAATCGATTAGAAAGTGGTCACTCTTGATCATTACTGCACATTCGAAAAAGAAATGTTTTTGTCCCTTAGTAAAATTATCACGTGATATGTCTCTCGGAAAGACAAGCGCTCAATGAATTCAACGCCTCTAGTTGTGTTATGCCTCTTTCTCGTAAGATTCTTTTTTCTGTTTTTTCTTTTTTCTTTTGTATTAATCAAAGGGATGTAACTTGTTTTCCAATACTTTACTGAAAAGGAGAACAACAAAAGTTGGAGTTTACAGTGTGTTATGAGATATACTTTCAACAGGCAGAAGAGAAAACCATGATAGACGCTTTTTTTAAAGAATTGCAAAAAGATCTAATAATCAGGAGAATGGACCAAGCCCTGTTTAAAACCGATCGTCATTACCTTTAGAATAAAAGGAAATTTACAACTCTGTCAAATCTACTGCACCATCAGACTTATAGGATATACATTCAAAGTCCCGTTTTAAATAAAATTAAACCTGCTAAAACTGATATGAATGCACATCAAAAGAGATTCTATCCAAGCCAAAAGACAGACAAAGAAATAGAAAAAGAGCGTTAGCATATCTCTAGTGGTGTCCCAACAATCCAACACACTTAAAAGTAGTAATAAGCAAACATTGGCCTGTGGGCCAACTGCGTTAAGCAGAGAAGTTTTATCCGGTCAAACACAAAATTTTATTATTTTTTGTATAATAACTGCATTTAAAGAGTACATGTTTTAAACGTTTGAGTCTTTTGTTTTACAGTACTACACATTAAGTAGGCACTTGAGTTTTAAAACAAGTTTTTTGATGGTCGTTGTAAAGAAATTGAACTAATTTAATTTACAATGATGTGTGCAATATAAAAGAGGCTTAGTTTTCTATTTATATAAACTAAATATTAAAAGTACAACTGGTGAGTTACAGAAATTTACTACATAGTAAAAAAATATCTTTTGTCAAAATAAATATTAAAAAATTGTTTTTTCGAATTCTCAAAATTGTATAAACATGAATTTTAGAAACAATTTAGTAATTTTATACAGTTTTGACTATTTACTGTAAATAAAAATTTATTTTGATAAAAAATGCAAATTTTTCTTCTTTAAACACCTATAGAGTTCTCTATGTCGTTGTACTACCAAAATAAAAAACGGAAAGCTCATTCCTCGAAGGATGAATAACTCTTGAAAAAGATAACATCTATTTTTAGCATATATAAATATTACTAGATTTAAAATTTTAAAGGTCAAATATAGTTTCAGAAGTATAAGTACTCTTTCTTTTAGTTAATAATGTTTTAAAACATATAAAATGTAGTATTTCATAAAAAGGTTAACATTTTAAAGTACTAATTGCAAAATATTTAATAAACAATAATAGATTTATATTTCAGCAAGAAATTAAAAACAAAACTTTTTAAATAGCCTAGATTGTCATGTATTACATGTGCCGTGTAGCACTTGCGTAAAACAACGGATTTCCTATGCAAAGAAAGAGAGTTCGAGTCTCTAAAGAGGTACATTTTTATTTCAATTTTTTAAATTCATTTTTTTAACAAATAAAAAACTGTATATTAAAGTAATATAAAACTTCCTTTTTTTTAGAAAATATATTTATTGCTTATCTTTTAAAACTATTTACAACTTTTCTTGTCGATTGAACAAAATGTTCAGTCTAGTAAATGCATAACAAGTGTTCTTGATAAACATGGCTCCAAAGTTGAAGACGAAGACAAAATTAAAGATGTTTTCATAAGTCATTTTACAAATATCTACCAGATGGAACCTATAAACAAGGAGGCTCAAGAATGTTTTCTAAAATATTGTAAACAGTTGAAACAGACCGACGAAGAACTTTTGGGGACTCCATTTACTCTAGACGAACTCCAAACAGCACTAGACTCGACACAAAACAATAAATCTCCCGGACCGGATGGTCTGACATTTGAGTTCTATAAGACTTTTTTTCCTTTAATAAGCCCTCTACTACTGCGACTGTATAGTGACGCGTTTAAAACAGGACAACTTCCAAAAAATTTCAACGAAGCATATATTACACTATTAGCCAAAAAAACAACAGATAACAGTTCTCCAAGTGACTACAGGCCCATCTCACTACTTAATACAGACTATAAACTACTGACAAAAATGATTTTTAAACGACTTAAACCCTTCATTCCCCAACTCGTAGGACAAGACCAATACTGCACCCACCCCGACAGGAGTATTGATGGAATGACACATTTCATTCGAGATTTTATCATGTACAGTCATGAAAAAAACTCTAGCGTTTCCTTGTTATCTGTAGATCAAGAGAAAGCTTTTGATAGAGTCAGCCATAATTATCTCTTTAAAGTATTAGAAAAATGTAAAATCAGCTCTTTTTTAATAAAATTTATTAAACTAATTTACGCCAATGCTAACAGTAGACTAATAATCAACCATTCCTTAAGCCAATCCTTTCCAATTCAAAGATCTGTTAGACAGGGCTGTCCCTTATCCCCATTTTTATACATCCTTTGTCTAGAACCCTTTCTAGAATCTATTAGGTCAGACCCATCTATCAAAGGAACAAAAATCCCAGGACCCATCCCGGTAGTCAAAGTTAAGGCTTATGCCGACGACACAACATTTTTTCCCTCCTCTGAAAATGATATTAATAACATAGTTAAAAAGTTTACAATTTTCGGCCATGCCAGTGGTTCCAAAATTAATATAAATAAATCCTCAATAATGGGTGTAGGGAAGTGGACATTTAAGGAAATTTATTCTTTTAAACTTGTAAATAAAATCAAAATATGTGGTATAGAATACAATAGTAACCCTTTTTTCTTCTGTGAAGATCAGTGGAAAAATATTATTATTAAGGCATCCAATTTAGTTAACATGTACAAGCACACAGGTTCTACTATTTTTGGTAGAGCCATCCTTATAAACAATCTGGTCATCCCAAAGATAGTCTATTTAGCCAATATTATAGAACCCCCTACAAAATACATATTTCAATTAAATAACATAATTAGAAGTTTCATCTTCAAAAACACACTTAAAAACATCAAACATACTACAATCATTCAAAACAAAGAGGATGGGGGGATCAATTTACAAGACATCAAAACTAAAATATGTGCACTCAGATTAAAATTCATAGGTCAAGTAGTTAAGAACCCAGATGATTTCCCCCTTACAATATACTATTATGGTTTGAGATTAAGCAATTTAATTCCAATACAAAACAACACTCCACACTATTTTGGTACAAACTTACATCCTTTTTACAGATCCATTTCAAGAACTCTTTCTGGAAATGAACCTTTAATACACAATAAATATAAAGAAATATACACAACATTAAAAAAACAGTTACAGGAAAATTTAGCTATTAGGATTAAATGGGGAAAAGATTTAAATATAACAGATTTTAAAGACACTTTTACTAACCTTCATAACAAATACATTGCAACAAAAGCTAAAGAAATATCTTACAGACTTATCTTTGGGATGACTCCATTTTCAAAGAAAAAACCTGGTGTAAAATATTGTAAATCAGAATTATAGGATATACATTTAAAGTCTCGTTTTAAATGAAATTATACCTGCTAAAACTGATATGAATGCACATCAAAAGAGATTCTATCCAAGCCAAAAGACAGACAAAGAAAAAGAAAAAGACCGTTAGCATATCTCTAGTGGTGTCCCAACAATCCAACACACTTAAAAGTAGTAATAAGCAAACATTGGCCTGTGGGCCAACTGGGTTAAGCAGACAAGTTTCATCCGGTCAAATACAAAATTTTATAATTTTTTTTTAATAACTGCATTTAAAGAGTACATGTTTTAAACGTTTGAGTCTTTTGTTTTACAGTACTACACATTAAGTAGGCACTTGAGTTTTAAAACAAGTTTTTTGATGGTCGTTGTAAAGAAATTGAACTAATTTAATTTACAACGATGTGTGCAACATAAAAAATGCTAAGTTTTCTATTTATATAAACTAAATATTAAAAGTAAAACTGGTGAGTTACAGAAATTTACTACATAGTAAAAAGATATCTTTTGTCAAAATAAATATTAAAAAATTGTTATTTCGAATTCTCAAAATTGTATAAACATGAATTTTAGAAACAATTTAGCAATTTTATACAATTTTGACTATTTACTGTAAATAAAAATTTATTTTGATAAAAAATGCAAATTTTTCTTCTTCAAACACCTATAGAGTTCTCTATGTCGTTGTACTACCAAAATAAAAAACGGAAAGCTCATTCCTCGAAGGATGAATAAATCTTGAAAAAGATAACATCTATTTTTAGCATACATAAATATTACTAGATTTAAAATTTTAAAGGTCAAATATAGTTTCAGAAGTATAAGTACTCTTTCTTTTAGTTAATAATGTTTGAAAACATATAAAATGTAGTATTTCATAAAAAGGTTAACATTTTAAAGTACTAATTGCAAAATATTTAATAAACAATAATAGATTTATATTTCAGCAGGAAATTAAAAACAAACTTTTTAAATAGCCTAGATTGTCATGTATTACATGTGCCGTGTGGCACTTGCGTAAAACAACGGATTTCCTATGCAAAGAAAGAGAGTTCGAGTCTCTAAAGAGGTACATTTTTATTTCAATTTTTTAAATTCATTTTTTTAACAAATAAAAAACTGTATATTAAAGTAATATAAAACTTCCTTTTTTTTTTTTTTAGAAAATATATTTATTGCTTATCTTTTAAATTTATTTTTATTATTATCTCTGATAAATAATGTCGCTTGGCGGTTCGCAAACAATTGTATTCATATCTTCAATGAAGCAGATATCCTGATCAGAAATCAAGAGAAAGGCTGGTCTTTTTTTTATGTCGATCACATAGATTATCTTGCTAATTTTTCACTATTATACATTAATGTAAGATGATTTTAACAGTATAATACTACAAACAATAAATAGAACAAGCTCTGTGTTTGCCTTGTTACAGTATTAAGATTTTCGTCTTTTTTTTTCAGCCAAATTGTTGACTTGTTAAAGAAGAAATTTATTTATTTTTCCCTGATTTCTAATAGCAGATTTAGTATTCAATTTGAAGGGCTCCATTTGCATCTGAATATGTAAGAATCGACTAGAAAGTGGTCACACTTTATCAATACTGCACATTCGAAAAAGAAATGTTTTTGTCCCTTAGTAATATTATCACGTGATATATCTCTCGGAAAGACAAGCGCTCAATGAATTCAACGCCTCTAGTTGTGTTATGCCTCTTTCTCGTAAGATTCTTTTTGCTGTTTTTTCTTTCTTCTTTTGTATAAATCAAAGGGATGTAACTTGTTTTCCAATACTTTACTGAAAAAGAGAACAACAAAAGTTGGAGTTTACAGTGTGTTATAAGATATACTTTCAACAGGCAGGAGAGAAAACCATGATAGACGCTTTTTTTTTAAAGATTTGCAAAAAGATCTGGTAACCAGGAGCCGGAGGATTTCCAGCTACCCGTCGCCTCAGCGTGGCCCTCCGGTGGAAACATACAGAGGTGGATCTGGACAAGCTAAGAACGAGTAGCGAACCAGGCCTTCTAGCAGGTCTCCCTGGGTGAGCTTTTGTTTTTTTTATCTCACTCGGGGTGGGGATGGAACAAGTAACCTGCAACCCAGTCCAAAAAGTCCGCCACGCCGTTCCACAAAGGGGGTCGTCATCAGTTCCGGATTGCTGGATTGGCGGCCCTTGCACGGAATAGTGGCTGTTACAGTATAGGAATATGAGACAAGCTCCCCGCAGTTAGCGCTGTCCCTGACACTTATAGCGGGTGACTTAAGATTCGGGGACTGTGCGCTGTGTACACGGCACGGCCCGGTTTTACCAGTCAGTCAACCAATATGGCCGCCTACCGTTGGGTGCCCTCAGACAGGACAGGGGCGAAGAACCCCATGTCCAGGCCTGGTGGTTGGATAAAAGCCTTTCTAACCATCAACGGGATAATGGCGCCTCCGGCGCCGATTCCCTACTGGACTTCATCGAAGGTAACCAGGAGAATGGACCTAGCCATGTTTAAAACCGTTCGTCATTACCCTTAGAATAATAGGAAACGTACAACTCTGTCAAATCTACTGCACCATCAGACTTATAAGATATACTGTCAAAGTCCGTCTTAAATGAAATTAAACCTGCTAAAACTGATATAAATGCACATCAAAAGAGATTCTATCCAAGCCAAAAGACAGAAACAGAAAACGACCTTTAGCATATCTCTAGTGGTGTCCCAACGATCCAACACACTAAAAAGTAGTAATAAGCAAACATTGGCCTGTGGGCCAACTGGGTTAAGCAGAGAAGTTTCATCCGGTCAGACACAAAATTTTTTAACAATTTTTTTTAATAACTTTATTTAAAGAGTACATGTTTTAAACGTTTGAGTCTTTTGTTTACATTACTACACATTAAGCAAGCACTTGAGTTTTAAAAGAAGTTATTTGATGGTCATTGTAAAGAATTTGAACTAATTTAATTTTCAATGGTGTGTGCAATATAAGAGGGGCTAAATTTTTTATTTATATAAACTAAATATTAAATGTAAAAATGTAAAAAATACAAGTTAAACTGCTATACCCTAATACAAAATAAATGAACATATTGAGAGACATTTTTTAGAATTATATAGTAATTAAGCTACCCTACAACTGACACAAGAAGTTATTACTAAAGATTAAATTTTAAGGAAAGAAGACCACTCTGCTGAAGCTGTTATCTTACTAAAAGTAGTGTAAAGTAAATATACATTACTATACATATTGTTGCTTTGTCTCCCAGGTTCTACATGCTTATTGCTTATTTAAGAAAGATCATCCTTTCTTTTTTTTTCAAATCTATAATAAAAGAGCCTCCCACTTACATACTTTTTTACCCTAGGATTTCTAGTAGGCCTTTCTTTTACTGAATTGGAACGGCCCACTCTCTTTTCTTCTCTTTCTCTGTCTCCTTCTCTCTCTCTCTTTCTCTCTTTCACTATTATCTCTCTCCTTTTTTTTTCTCTTTTCATTTTTTTCTCTCCTTCTCCTTTTCTATCTCTCTTTCTCCTTTTTTGTCTCTTTCTCACTCTCTCTCTTTCCTTGAAAGAAGCTTCAGTGGGCATGAGCAATTAAGCTGTGAACGTAAATATGGAGTTGAAGCTAGGTGCTGAAACAAATGTGACCTTTGACCACTGGGGGTGGTAATTTGCATACGGGCGAAATGACTCTGGATCAGAAAAATGTTTTTTTGGACATTCCGATGGTCTAGAATCTAGACTAGTCTAGGGGTTAAGTTCGCTTAGTGCGTTAACGCTAGGCGGTGGTGTCGAATCGAGAGTCACAGGTTTGAGCCTCGGTCGGCGCATTCCCTTATTTTCGTAGCATTTTAATTCACTTTCTCTCTTTAAAAACACTTATTGTCCATGGTGCTGCTATCCATTTATATGTATTATTTTTTGAACAGTAGTAATCTTCGAATTATTAATATAAAATACACTAAATTTATCTCTGAGACTGTTATTTTATGTAAAAGCTTCTTAAAAGAAAAATTATTTCTTATTTTTTAAGACTAGACTATACATAGAATCTAGATCTATATAATAATATTAGTAATAGGGGGCCTATTACTATTATAATATTTTATTTCTTTAGAAAGTGTAGAACTCGACCCTTGGTTTCAACAAAGGAAACTGGTTAGTGCGCATGTCCATGTTTCTAACAAGATCTATAGAATTAGAACGGAGACTTAGCTGGTTGCCATTTCGAATAAAAAATAATTTCCGTCTAGTCTTCATGACTAGTCTAGCTAAGATTGATTTATTTCAAAACCATGGTAATAACGAGCTCATTTATAGATCTACCTAGATATAGACTCTAGTCTATACGTTAGTTAACGAGAGTCTAGAATATTGAATTAATCTGTTCTAGTCACACAAAAAAAGACAAAATCATTCCGGAAGTTTATTTTGTTAGGATGGTAAACATTGAAAAACAGTGAGACAGTGACACTCATTACACTGGCTGTTAGTTAGTGATAGTGACACTAGACCTAGAATAGATCTAGATCTAGAATGTGACTAGATTCTAGATGATGTAAGTCTAGTACTAGATCTAGTAATAGTAGTAATAACTTGACTTAAGTACTAAATATTCTAGTTACTATTCTAGATCTAGTATCTAGATTCTAGTCTCTACTCACCTCAGACTTAGACTACTATTCTCTGTCTCTATCATACTAAATCATAGACTACATAGAGAGTTCATAGACTGATAGAGTCATTAGTCTAGAGTAGACTATTTAATAGTATTAGTATTAGACATAGATGTCACATATGATATTTGATATTAGAATAGTATTTTATGACTATCACTTAAGTCTTAATTAAGACACTTATGTCTATAACTATATAATAAGTATAATACTCTCAATACCATACTATAATGACTATATTTATATTACTTTATACTATAATGTCTATAAAGACTATATAAGTATAAAGTATAACACTTAGATTTAGACTTTAAGAATAAGATCTTGTTCTTATTAATAATTCTAGAAGAGGAGATAAACTTAAATATATAGATCTAGAATCTAGATTAATAGTCTAGATGTAACTGTATAGTATATGAATATGACTAGATTAAGATAATATAAATCTAGATCTAGAAAAACTAGCTCTAGTTGACTCTAGCTCTAGATCTAATAAAAGTAATATAAATTAATATAATATATATATATATATATATATATATATGCTACATTCATCATCTAGATCATCAGACTAGATCTAGATAACTAGCTTAGAATCTACTAATCTAGTTATTTTTCTAGTATCATTATTTTATGACTATGTCATATGATTAATATGATAATTCTTCTTCTTCATCGTTCTCATTGTTATGTTGGAGTGTTCATATGACTAGACCAATACATGAGATGAACTGCGCAGTGATTTCCAAATCAGGGAGCTCTCCATATAGTTTTCTTTCTATTGGGGTGATTTGGGGCCAATGTCTTATACGGGCCTCTTGGTAGAGAGAGCAGTTTTGGAGGATGTGGTCGGCATTTTCAGGTGATACTCCACATGGGCAGATTTCACTGGTTCCAATTTTGAGCTTCCAGAACATGTGTTGTCGCATTCTGTTGTGTCCGGTCCTGAGTCGAAAGATTAGACGTTGGTCTTGTCGGGATAGCTTATAGTAAGCATCATCTTTCTTGTGATTTGGATGGGAGCTCGTCCATTTCTCATTTATTTTATCTACAATTAATTTCTTCTGGATAGAGTGCAGAGTTTACTTGTGAGTTTGTTCTCCCACTCTTGGCGAGTGAGTCAGCCTTCTCATTTCCTGCTAGTTGTATGTGAGCTGGTATCCATTGAATAACAGTTTTTTTGCTGTTGTTGTTGAGCTTTGTATGATAATGATAAATTACTATTCTATTCTATTATTAACCTAATACATGTTTGCTACATCAAAAAAATACCAAAAATGTCTGCCAAAGAGATTCCTTATGGTTTAGATGTAACACTGTATACAGACCCCAATTTAATTATTTGTTTATAGCTGTCTCAAGAAACATATTTTTAGGAAAATACACATTGTTACCATGGTATAAACTCTCAACTCAACCTAAACTCATCCCTGTCTTTCAATAAATTGAAATATAGCCTTGCCTGTTTATATTATTATATATATTTTTTATTTTTCAGATAACAAGAAGCCCTAAACAAATATTTAAAAAACATTTGAACAGCCAGGTGGGCAAAGAATAGGTATATAAATATTTATTTTCTTTATTATGGTAAAATATTAATCTTTATTCTCTCAGCAGTGAATTAGTTTAACAGTTCTTTTCAAAGTTTACAAGATACAGTGTGTTGTTTTTTTTAAACTTTATAATAAAAAGTGTGATGCTCTATAAAGTAACTTTTCTATTTTTGGCATCAAAGGTGTAAATGTCTAGGTTGTGGGTTGTTTGATAATTCACTTTAGATCAGTGAGTTAATGTGTTAAAAAGAATTTCAGCATGTGAAACTAAATTATACTATTATAACAGTATTGTTGTATGCTAAACATAAAAGTTGATGTAATTTTTTTTTTTAAGCGTTTTATTTTTCAAAGTTATGACAAAGAAGTCAAATTAGATTAACTTGGCAAAGTAATACGTATTTTTTAACATATATTATTTCGAATGTATATGGCCAAAAAAAAAATGATATCTTGATTTTTGTACAAATAATCATTTAATTAAATCTCATTTAAGGATGCGATGTATATCAGGTGTCCTGCTTTCTGTTCTAGGTGATTTGCCGTTGATTCTGAGTTAGGCTACAACGCTGTCACCATTTGTGTCCACAAGCACTTCCTGGCCATGGAGGTCTCCTCCAGCACCATGATCTCCACACCGCAGAATGAAGTTGACACTTACCCACTTCACCCTATCTCTACGTCAGTGGCCTCTTCATCCTCTAGAGCGGCTAGTCAAGATGTCTCAGCATCCTCTGGAGAAAGTAATTTCTTTAAAACTGGCTTCATCTTTCTGTTAATCTCTGTTCTGTCATCTCTATTGATAACAAGAAAAACTTAACAAAATATTTTTTTTTAAACACAAAACTTATACAAAGTGTAGTTGTAATTCAGTCATGTAATTAAGTTTGTAATAGATCTAGAACAACACCAATACATCTGTATGATTAGAAATATTTTTACCAATTGTTTTTGTTTAGTGCTATTTCATGCTTTTAGCTTTCTCAATATGCTACGATTCTATCACTTATCTGGACCAGTTGGGAAAATATGAGGGGGCGGGGGGCAAGAGAAAGAAAGGGATATCTGGCCTCTGGGTGAATTTTATTGTAATAGTTTTTTAAAAGCATTTATAAAAAAGGGGACTAATCCAGTTTATGCTAGTTGAGTACAATTTCCTTCCCTTGTTCAAGATACCAAACAAAATAATTAATTACTAATAGTTTATTAACTAATTGGTTATTTTTTTGTTATTGATTCTTGTGTTGTCAGGTAAAAGAAATAATTGTGCAAAATTTCAGCTTGATCTGAGATTGGGTGTGGAAGAAATCACAAGTACAAACCTTTTACCAGACAGACATAGTGAATTGATATAAACGCTTTGTAACCATGATAGCAAAATTTGATGAATTTTCTAAAATTATGGGGCTCCAAGGTCTTAAAAAAAAGGAGGAAAGAAAGACCATAATGTCATAATTAATGTTATTACTTGTAGTCTCCGCTAATATCAACATCTCTGATTACTCATTGGTAAATCTAACTTATTCTATATATCATTAAACAATTCTTTTCTAACCTTCATACCTGACATGTTTTTTAATTAAGCTTCAAATGAGGACCTAGTGATTATATCGCTAGTCCACTAAATAAAATATGGTTGCCTGGATGTCGTGTGCTGTGGATTGTCGTCTCAATGGTCACTGACCTCAAAAATTTCCTGTCTTCTGCCATCGCCCGTTTTCCTGCGGGAGGTTTGCACTAGGATGTAATTAATCTTCAATTTTCAAGAAATATCCAAAACATGTAAAACAAAAATATATTCAATAGAATATGTTCACAAAAGAAATAGATGTGCTATATTTGACTGTTTTAAAAATTGAAACTGAACAGAATTTTAATATTTTTTTTTAAATTTGAAATCAATAAGTAATTTAAAATATAAACAAGAAAAGTAAAGATGTATAGTCTATTCAAGATAAAAAATTTCTAGTCCTTTATCCAAATTTAAATATTTTTTTTTTACTTTAAAAAATTATAACCATCAAACTAGAGTTTTCCCAGTGTGGCCAATAAGCAAGTAATTCTTTTCCCAAAGATAATCATTAGAGCTGTTTTCGAGAACCATGTCCAGGTTTTATTTGTTTCCAGGTTTTTCAGATAAGTGTGCGACCTGAATAGAGGAATCATAAAAATACACACACACAATTGCCTGGTATGGCAATCTGAACATTTAAAATAAAAATAAACTTCATAGAATCCTTAATGCTGCAGGTAAAGTCATTGGCAAAAAAACAACCCCCATTTGGGGAGCTGTTTGAGACAAACATCCACAAAAAAAGCTAAAAAGATTCTAGAAATAAAAAATCACCCTTTGGGTCAGGATTTTGTGATTTTACCATCACAAGAGATACAAGACACCTATAGCAAAGACAAACAGACACAAAAACTCTTTTGTTCCCCTGGCAATGAAATCATTAATAGAAACTGATATAAACATTTCACATGTAAATTATGAGTGAGTCTGGTGTGAATGTACATTTTGGTTTTCTTTAGTTATAATGTTTTGTTGGGCGTAATTCACAAATTGAAAGACTAATTTCCTTACAGATAATAAAGATTATTATTATTATTAAAACTACACTATTTTGGTTTAATTAATTTTAAACAATTTAATCAAGCTTTTGTGCATATATTATAATAGCTTATAAAACAAAATTAAATTGTCTGTTAAATTTTTAGAAGATGACATACAACTCAATATTTAAATTAACCTGGTCTTTTTCTTTGTGTACTAGGGGGCCTGAACAATTCTTCTGCTGACATAAGTGAGGGCTCTGTGGAGACAGGTATGCTCAAGTTCAGATTAAAACTGTGTGATGTATTGCTTAGTGGCATAAACAGTTTGGCTACCTAAGGGGTTTGAAGTTCAAATCCAAATGTAGAATAAGAGTTTGAATTCAAGACTTGATTTGAGCAGTGTTGTATTTGCTAAAAGAAGTGCACACCCTCCCCTGCGTCCTCAAAAGAGTCTGGACAAATGCACACTGACAATGCTATAAAAGCATGGAAGATGCACTATAAAAAAAGTAAACAACTAGATTACCATGAGAGTTAATGTGAAATTCAGAAGCGGCCCTGGTCTGAAGCCTCCTCTCACATGGTGTCCACTGTTCTGAGGTCCTCCATGAAGGTGTGTTGCCAGGTAATACGAGGATGTCCCTGTTAGCGCTTTCCTCGTTTTGGCTTCCATGTTATCGCAACTCTTGGTGTGCGTAATTCATTTTGACGTAGAACATGTCCCGCAAACCTCGTGCGACGCTCAGTCACAACCTCACTAAGTGTTCGACTCCCAGTTCGGCATAGGATTTCCTTGTTTGAGATCCGGTCTGTGTAACTGACTCCCAAAATCCGTCTCAGCCATCTTTGTTGAGCCACATTTAGTCTTTTCTCAATTTTGACAGATGACTTCCACGTCTCACATGCATATGTAGCAGTTGGAATGACGATTGTGTTGAGAAGGTGTATTTTTGTCTCGAGTCCAATGGCTTGGCTAGTCCAAATAGGCTGCAGCCTTTGGAAAATGCTCCCTGCCTTTCCTATTCGGCATGCTACATCATGGTAAGCATCTCCATCATTTGTTATGATGCTGCCAAGGTACGTGAACTTGTCCAGCTCTTCAAGCTTTGACTCGCCAAGTCTGACGGGGACACCCTTTGGCTTATATCCCACTCGCATAATTTTAGTCTTATCCAAGTTTATGCGGAGGCCAATTTTGGGTGCCTCTCTGTCTAGGCTCTCCGTCATTTCTTGAATGCATTTATTTGTAGCCCCGAGTAGTGCAACATCATCAGCAAAGTCCAAGTCCGTCAATCGGAATTGTTCATGCCATGGAATACCAAAGGCAGTCTGGTTCATTGCTCTCTTCATTATGTAGTCGATGGCTAGGAGGAAAAGGAAGGGAGATAAGATGCACCCCTGTCTCACACCTGTCTCGATTGTAAAAAACTCTGTTGTTCCCTCTTCTGTTTTAATGCAGCAACTAGACTGACTGTAAAGGTGTCGTAGGATCTGGACGAATTTTTCTGGGATACCGTATTCTCTAACTATTTTCCATAGTGATTCTCGGTGGACACTATCAAACGCTTTTTTGAAGTCCACAAAACTGATCGTTAGCCGTTGTTGGTACTCAAGACTTTGTTCTATGATATTTCGTAAAACGAAAATCTGCTCTGTACATGATCTGCCTCTTCGGAAACCTGCTTGTTCTTCTCTGAGCCTTTCATCTACAGACTGTTGAAGCCGTCTCAACAAAACAGTGCTGAAAACTTTGCCTGGGACAGAGAGGAGAGTAATGCCCCTCCTGCCAAGTTGCCCTTTTTTGGAAGCTTTACAATCATTCCCTTTTGCCAGTCCTCTGGGACTTTTGAAGTTCGCCAACAGAGATTTAAGAGATCAGTCATTCTGTTAACAATGCACTGTCCCCCATATTTTAGCATTTCTGCTGATATCATGGCTAGTCCTGGTGCTTTGTTATTCTTTAGCACTGCTATGGCCATGGTAACCTCCTCAGCAGTTATTGGGTCTGTCTTGACCTTGAGATCATTGTCTGGAGAGGGGTCCTTGAATATGTAAGTTAGGTCTGGCAACAGTTGGTTAAGGGTCTCTTTAAAGTGCTTTAAATGAACATGAACCACTGCCAAATTAATTCAACATTTAGTGTCAGCACATTGTGGAAGTATGAAAAACTATCTCCAGTCTGGCTGTGATCCTGAAAAGGGATGTGATTAAATGCTCATTGATGAGGAACTTCATTGCTGGCCTCTTTAAGAAATCCTTCCCTTATATTAAGGGTTGAATAGACAGTGATTTGTGTTATTTATTAGTAGCACCCTGGCATGGCCAATCATTATATCCAACCAAAGGCCTTTGAAACACCACACAATATGCTAAACGATTTGTGGCTAACAAATACATTTAGGTCAGAATAGTTTTGTTTAGTTACAGAGCTCCGAATCAAGCATTATTTCAAAAATAGTTTTGATTTTACCTCCTCAAAAATGGTGTATTTGCATAAAAAATTAAACGGTTCGCTTTAAAAAAAAAAGTAGCTTTTGCAGTAGAACTTTGTAAGATTCAAAATATGAGATTTTCTATAGCTTTTCTAGTTTTTGATATCGAAAAAAAAATATAAATATTTTAATCTTTTAGCATTAGGTTTTAATAATTTGAAGGTATATTTGTGTTAGAAGATAAAATACAAATGTTAATTGCAAGATTGTGTTTGTGTTACAAATGTTAATTGCAAGATTGTGTTTGTTTGTTGTTTGATTGTTCTAGTTTATTAAAAGTTAGTTCTTGTTCATTAATTTTTTATTAGCAATGATTAATTAGCAGCCTTTTCTATCATTTCTTCTTTCAGTTCGCTATGGACCCACATTGCCACCAACATTTTACACTTCTGAAACAGTGAACTATTCAAAAGATGTATTGGGTAAGATTTTGTTTCAGAGAATATAGCTTAAGAGTCTGACAATAAAGTTTTAGGGAGAGTAGATTTAAGTGTGTGACTTGTTTTCTACACTCCTAATTTCTTTTTTTAAATTTGTGCCTACAGATTCCAAAGCAGTTCATGGATCCTGTGGCCTGTACAATCTTGGCAACACTTGTTTTATGAATGCTGGGATCCAGAGCTTGGTCAGCTGTGCTCCTTTGGTCAAGTATTTCTGTGATAATTACATCCTTACAGACAGTAATCGTCACACACTGACCACCCAGTTCTACATCCTCCTGTGCAAAATGTGGAGTGGCAAGTTCTCTGTGGTGCACCCAAGGAAATTCAAAGAGTATTTGGGGTTTTATCATTCCCAGTTTGAGGACTACAGACAGGTTAGTTTTAAAAAAAAAGCAATTGTTAGTTTTTGTATTTTAAAAATCCTCCTATTCACTTCCAGTTAATTTAATTCAAAATTGAAATAGTGCTCTATGTTTATGCCAAACTTCTCTATTAATATTGTTTTAACTAATTATTTAAGAATTATGTTAATTACTCAAACAATTTTATATGTATATTTGCCAAAGACAGTTCTAAACAGAGGGGAAAAGATCATATTTTAATTTGTTTACCCAGACCAGTTACAGCTTCTGTTTCACCTAAAAGTTCAAATTGTTTCCATTTGCAAATGTACTTTAAAATAGTTAAGAAGATGACAACCAAATTTGTTTCACATTTCTGAAGTGGGTGCATAATTACTACAGTTGATTTTTTAGACCAAATGTCTATTGTTAAAACATTATATATAAAAAAAATGATTCTGGTGTCATTTTAAAAGAAGAGCATAACTTTTCCTGAGCTCAACTTTTTCCTTCTTTTGAAATTTTCCTGCATATGTTCATGATAATTTTAGGGTATTCATGGCACCCATTGTGGGGGATAGCATAGTGGTTGAGTGGTGAAGTACTTGGTTTTTGAACTAAGGGGCCCTGGGTTCAAATTTTGGGGAAGACATGGATTTGAACTTACGGATTTTTAGGATGCCCTGATTCCTCCAAACTTTAATGGGTTCCTGGCATTTGTTGGGGAAAGTAATGGTGGTTGGAAGGAGATAATCAAAATTGTTTTTACATCTTCTTAGGTCTAAAAGTAATTAGCTCAGTTAATTAATAATCTTTTTTTAATCTTACAGCATGACTGTCAAGAGTTTCTTGCTCTTCTATTGGACACACTTCACGAACAACTGAACAACGCAACAGCACATAAAGGCTCCTTCTCATCCTCTCCTCTACCTCTAGCCCAATCCTTGTTGACATCAGCCTCATTACTACAGCCTGCGTCTTTCCCTGTGGCTGGTGGCTCATCCGCCATTACCACTACAAATATAGGAACAGACTATCCATTCCTATTAGCTCGGCCAGGTGATGATGCCATTGTTACACATGGTGAGATGTCTAATGTGATAGACCTCAACAATAAGGATTCCAAAAGCTCTGTGATAGAACTTTGTGCTGAAGAAAGCACAGAAACAGGAAGTGCTTCCAAGTTTGCCCAGCCTTCTCTGATTGGTGAAATAGGGCAAAGTCCAAGTTATCCTAGTGAGGGGAGTCCAAGAAGTGAAGCCTCAGTATCAGACTCGGCCGTCACAAGTCCATCTAGTCATGGCGATGTTGCTAGTCAGAAAAGTCCTGATCGGGACGATGAAGAATTAATCTCCAGTTCTTTTCCTTCGTTGAAACGTTATACTAGCCGACCCAACTTGGATGACGTGTCATCTTCTGACTCCAGCTTGCTTCTGAAGCCCTCACTTAAAAGGGTGTCTAGTGGGAGCTCCGTTACGACCTGTGGTGCCCTTTTCCATTCGGAAGACAGCAACCATTCAACTATCTCTGCTCACAGCACTGACTCTGAGCAGAGCAGCGCTTTTAAAAGGCTGAAAATTGATGCATCTGAGCTAAATAGGAACTCGAATAACAACATCAAGGACTGTGTCACTTCTTCCTCTGATTGCAAGAAAGCCAACAAGAATAGAAAAAACATGCTGAGTGATTCTGGTGTCTTACGAGATCCAGAGGAAGCTATTGTCTCAGGTAACATTGTCTTATCATGCCCTCAGAAAGATCTCAACGTGATTGATAACATGGTGACATCCTGCCAGGAGGCTCTCTGTCTGAATGCCAAATTTTCTAGTTCAGACAACCCAAGTGCTCAGTCCCAGCTATCTCCAGGACTTCTGGATGACTATTATAGTAAAGAGACCAAGACACTTAATACCAATGTTTTAGTCTCTGAGTTTCTCCAGGAGATCACCTCTGACTCTGAAAAGTTTGCCAAAGTGGATAACCGACATCACAGACCGCCGTCCAAGGAGATTAACATTCTCCAAGAAGCTTTTGGAGAAGAGGATAAAACAGATAAGGTTTTACTTTGCCAAAGGCTAAGTGGGATCAAGGACACTAATCTTCATGTTCATTCAGCCTCTGCCATAGTTAAGCCAGTTACCAAGAATATGGATACCAATGTTTTGAACAACAGTCTTGACCTAGACGTGCTGGATGCTGAGCCCATGTCAAAACTTTCCCCCCATACTAACGAGGTGTGCCCTTTGGAGGTGCTGCTTCCCCACAAACTGAATGAGGAAGAGAAGAATGTTCAGATGCAGGCCTACAGCAAGTTCAACACCATCCCTGTTCACAGCAACATCCGGACTGACCTGACAGATTCAGCACCAGGTGCTGAGAACATGGAAATAGATGAGGTAATAGCTACTGGACTTTGTTATATTATTTTGATGCCTGGGATTTTTTTGTGTTAAGGTTTTGAAGTGTTTACATAAACTTAATATACCGCAGGGTTTTTGCAAAAGAAGATTTGAGCTTCTCAAGCTCTAACTGACATAGAATTTAATGATGAGGATGTACGCAATCACCATCAATTGGAAGCCATCATAAAGACCTGATGCCTGTACTTGCTGTACTCAGTTCCAGTTTGACAAATAAGCTTAGAAACACTAGATTCTCCACAGTTCCTGCATAAACATTCCAGCTATCTTTCTGAAAAACTGGGTGTTCTTGGCAGCCAGGTTCTCTTCCCTTGTCCAGCATTCATTGTTTATTTTATGAATATGCATTCTATGAATAAAAGTTTCCTAATTTATTTTTTAAGCTCTAATCTCTAGAAAAGCAAAATTAACTTAGTATATATTTAGTTTTTTTTTATATATATAAACACCAATTATATTTCTTTTTCTTAAGGTTGAAGTTGAATGCTCTGATGAGGAGGAGATTGAGTCCTCATCACATCTATCATCAGTTGAATGTTCTTCTGTACCAAACTGCTTGCGTCATTGCCCGTCATCTGAAGTGATGATGGCCAACATGGCTTGGAATGACTACCTGGCCAAAAATGACAGCATAGTTGTAAACACCTTTCAAGGACAGTTCCGTAGTACAGTAAGGATTTTGAGATTTTTAATCATAATTTAGAGTCAGTGTGTTATAGTCAGTATTTATTGTACTCACTGATTTTGATTGACTTTCTTTAGGGATAGTTTGTCTATTCATAGAGTGCAGCTGTAAATGGTAATGCTTTGGAGATTACATATATATATAATATGTTCA
Source organism: Biomphalaria glabrata (assembly GCF_947242115.1). Classification (NCBI taxonomy): domain Eukaryota; kingdom Metazoa; phylum Mollusca; class Gastropoda; family Planorbidae; genus Biomphalaria; species Biomphalaria glabrata. The sequence continues at coordinate 5,236,379 of NC_074725.1, forward strand.
TTCTGTATAGAGGTGATTATACAAGCTATAGGGTTAGGGTTTTGTCTATTAACTTTTGGAATAATTGCAATGCTTTTAACTCATTAACTTGTATTTTGAAAAAGAAACATAGAGAATCACTTATTGATATCCAAAAAGCACCATTTTGTTTGAGAGAATGCGTTGAAAAATCATTCTGATAAAAATAATTCAATTTAGCCAGAGCTAATATATATATATTTCTATTGGTATATTACCTGAGTTGTTTGGGTCTCTTCAGGTGGTGTGCTCTGAATGCAGTCATGTGTCAGTGACCTATGAGCCCTTCATGTACCTCTCACTACCTATACCTCATGCTATGGACCAGCAAATATGTAAGTAGTGCCTATAAATCAATGTCAAAACAATTGTTGTTGCACTTTGCTCTTAGAGATGGAGTATAAAAACTGATTATTGCTGCCATAAACAGTGAACATTATAAATCATTGGCTTCGTTTCCAAAGACCAAGGATGAATGTCGTATTTCAAGTGAGCAGGCAATGCATATTTTGCAACATCTGTTGCAGACAAAGCTGTTGTTCGCTGGGGGGTCTATTTAAGTTTTCTATATTTGCCTTCTGTGACAAGATCTTTTCTTTGTGCCTCAAATGTGTGTTCTGAGACTTGTGAGAGCTCTCCAGCTGTCTTTTTCAGAGACCATTTGCTGCCAGCTGCTTTCCTCTATGCCAGTGAGGAAAAAATGGCACCTGAGTTGATTTTTATGGCGCTTCCAGTGGGCACCCTGTCCTTACCAAAAAGAAATTGCCTTTGACACATTCTGCATGCATTAGTAGACTCCAATCAGCAACATGCAGGCACCACTGCACTAATGCATACGCAACCAGACTAGGTAGATCTTAAGTTGCAAACTTAAGAAAGTGTCTGACACATTCTGCATGCATTAATGGACATGATTCCATTTAGCATCTTGCACTACTATAAACTGAATGTGTATGTATCTCATTTCCAGGTGTTGTGTATGTCTCCCAGAACCGACCTCCTGTGCGCTACCTCCTCAACCTCCTGAAGACAGACAAGATTGGGACTGTGAAGAAAAAACTCAGTGAGTTGATGAACTTGGAAAATACAGATTTCATAATGGCTGAAGTTTTAGATTCTCATATATCTAGGATACTGGTAAGTAATGACTTGTATCTTTGGCTGTTTCTGCTGGAATTAAATCATTCGCCCATTTTGTGGGTAATGGTTAGTTGTGTGCTAGACATAATTATCATTTTGTTCTTTTTGCTGTGATCAAAATGTTTTCAACGTTTTAGAACACAACAAAAAAAAAAAACATTCCATTTGATTTACATTCAGCACCTAATATATTTTTGTTCAGTGTCCAAAGAAACTAGACTTAATGTCGCACCAAAATAAAAGTAATGCAATTGTAATAGGAAACAATATGGTCATTTTCTATGTATTATTGAGAGAAGAGCCATAAGAAAATATTTTATTTCTCTCTTCATTGTGAAGTTTTTGTTATCGTAGCAAAATCCATTTGACACGATAACATTACAATGTTATTTTTGACAAATCTGTTTGATTTCTTGATAAATTACTTGTTAAAGAGTTGACAGATTTTTTTTATTGAAATCTTCATAGATTTATTTTTTTTTAACTTTTCTCACAGGATGAGAACATTCTGCTCAAATATGTAAATACTTGTAACAGAAAAATTTATGCTTTTGAAATGATCTCCGCTGACCCTGGCCTTGTGACAGCCAATGAAAATGTGTTGTGCAATAGTTCCTTGAACAACGATGTGGAGCAGCCGTCTAGTTCCAGACTCGAGCTCCCATACTTGTCTGAAAGTCAGGTGTCCAACCAAAGCTTTGATTCTATCAACGTGAACTCTCCTAGCAGTAGGGACTCACCAGACTACATGTTTTCAGACTCAGAGACCTGTGATCCCATTGCCCAGGAAAACTCTGAATTTCCATCTGTTTACCTGGCAGATGATGACAATAATGAAGGAGAGTGTCAGTCCACAACAGACAAGGTGACTGGCAATAGCCCATGGGTGTATGGTGGCTTCTCCAATAGCCAACGCCTTTCTTGGACATTAGAGGGTGACGATAAAGGCATGGACTCGTTTGATGCTGGTGTGGGCAGTACGTCTGTCGAGGCTGCTAACACTAGCACTGCCTACTGGGTTGATGAAGCTAGTCTTGAAGTTAACAGGTCATTGTTTACAGAAGATGTTACCAATGAGGCAGTGTGCACTAAAGAAATGAGTGCCAGCCAAACTACCGCTGTTTTGGGTGAATGCAGTGACGCTGTCTGCCCAACAAATCTAGTCAAATCAAATAGCTTGGTGGAGGGCCAGCAGTCTGCTAAATTCTCCACCTGCAGACCAAATCAAAATTCCTCAATTCACTCACCTGTTGGTACATCATTTGTTGCTGCCCAGGGCCTGCTTAGCAGTAAGGAGGCTAGCCACGGTGATAGCAGCAAAAACACATCCAGGTCCTGCCCTAGTCCTGAAACATTTTCACATGTTCCTGAGCATGAGGCAACACTTTTAAGTGTCGCTGCCAAACTGGAAGACCATCCAGGATCTTATTTCCTTAACCGATCTCAAAATGATGCTGATTATGGCTACTTCCAAGACAGTGGTAAGTTTATATTATTCACAACTTGTCATATATATACATTGAGTTTATTTTAAAATGTTTAATTTTACATTGCTAGTCATTACACTGTATTCATTGTAATTTATTACAAATTTCTTCATCCTTTCTATCGGTAATTATTGATACTTGTAACAGAAAATAGAGATTTAATTTTCAGTTGCAATGGTAAATTTTAGCAGATCCTTGATCTCTTATAAATAGCACAGAACAAATTCAAGATTACAAATTCTGGACACTTGAATTATAAATCCAATACGAATAATCACACTGGAAGTTGAGCCCAACTAGTGCTTTTAATTGACAAAGAGAGTAAGATACATGCCGGATAAATATATCATATACATTACAGTCTTGTTACTTGGCTTTAAATAGGTCTTACAAACTTTGCATAATAAGCCTTTAATATCACACTAATGATACAGATTCACTCTAGACGCATTAATTCATTGTATTATGTCTTATTCGATGTGGTGCTAACATTGTTGATATAATATTAGGGTCCATGAATGCAGCATCCACTTCATGTTCACAAGGGGAAGGCCACCATTCAGACATCAATAACTGGACATCCCATTTTCCTGGACAAAATTCTAGTCTCGAGGAGCCAGAACAAATGCGTAAGATTTTTATAAAATAAAGAATGCTTTGTCTTGTGTGACCATGTGTTCTTGAGTTGTCTTCACCATGGCCATTCCCAGCCTTTCTTTAGGAGGCCTGGGTAGGACATAATCATAATCTTACTTTCTGAAGGAACATTCGAATAAAACTAAGTCCATCATACATTTCAATTAAAAATCAAATCTGACATTGTAATTTTAATTTATTTTTTTTCTGTAATAAAATTTGCAGTAAAAGTAAAAAAAAATGTTGAATTTGAAATAATTAAAAAATATTTTTAAACAAACACTTGGTCATTCTGGACTGCTGAACAATTTTTTCAAACAACTTTGAACTAAAAAATAGCCATTGATTATTGCTTTTGTGTGCTACGTTATTCCAGAAAGACCCAAAAGGCAATGTTTAAAAAAAAGAAGGTTTCTTTCACTTACATCATGGCTGCTAATGAAACATGATCAATTCTTTCACTTACATCATGGCTGCTAATGAAACATGATCAATTCTTTCACTTACATCATGGCTGCTAATTAAACATGATCAATTCTTTCAATACCCTTCTATAATATTGAATAATTGTACTTGGAGAAACTAGCATTTTAAGTTTCCTAATTATGCCTTGAACCAGTATGACATCCCTGTATGAAAAAATGCCACTCATTATGACATCTTTGTTGATGACACTTATCCTCCACTGCTCCCTTAACCAGCTCCTGTTGTCTGAATCCTGTTCAACTCTCGGAATCAGCTGGCAAGAGCAGAGAGAGTATGGCGGATCTGCTGCAAATCTCCCTAACTTTATTCCATTTTTATATGAAAGCACAGTTTTTAATCTGAACATATTCTTACTTTGATGCTTACTTAAAGACCACTAACAAACAAAAATGTCAATAGAAAATAAATGTGAGTTACTTAACTCTAAATTTATAACATAATTGATTTTTTTTTGTAATATGTAATAGTATTTCCTAAAGTATCAGAGTTTCATGAAATAAACACATACTATTTCCCTCAGGTCCATTGACTGATAGATGGCGTCCTTGCGCCATTTGTTTAGAGGATCTCTTAGACACTGATCTCTTGACACATGTTAGCTGTGATGGTGTCTTTTGTCAGCCATGTCTAGAGGTGAGCTTTGTGGAATGCATGTTACACATTTTTAAAATTCCATTTTTTTATGGGAAAATTTGTATAAGACATGAAAAAAACTTGGATTAACAAACTTGTAGTCTCATGGTGTACATTCTGTAGAATGCCTACAACTAGTTGGGATACAGATGTATTTAGAATGTGGCTTGTGGTTCTCTTTGATTTCTCTCTGTTTGTTAGGGGGGAGGGGGTTGTACCTTACTTAGCTGCTCAGTCTGAACATTGCAAAGTACAATATGATTGTTCAACGCTCTGCGTAAAGTTATAACCCTCGTGTGTTATTTAGGTTTTGTTGATCTTCATTACTGTAAAACATCAAATGGTGTGTTTTTAATTTCTTATACATTTGATTCATTAGGTCACACAAATATACTGAGCTACATTGAAGCATGGTCGAGATGCTGCACGAAAAACCTTCTCCAGAATACCCCCTCCCCCCACTGGTCCACAAAAGAGATTGGACCATAGCGCTCTGAGCATGCTATAAGCATGAAAGTAGCGCTATATATAAAAGCTATAATTTTATATTGAGTTAGATTTAGCTATAGAAATCTCTAAAATTATTGCATCAATTCTAAGTTGAATGGCTTCACTAGCAATTTTTTTAATTCTATGCACTAGTTAGAATGGGGAAGTACTCATGTCACATGTGTGCATTGTCTCCCTTGACAGCTCACATAATGGCTGACCAGTAGCTGTCAGTATTATTAGGTCTTATTGAGTGTATTGGTTATAATTATGCAGATTTTTCCGGATGAGACATTAATTTGCATAAATAGGTTAAAAAAATGGAATGATGGGAAGGTAATAGTATGTTCTATTTGTAGCGTAAATTATCCAGAAAGTTCAATATACAATCCTACAGAAACATGAAACTAGATATTGCAAGGGTCAGTCGGTCATTGTTCCCAGCCAGTTGCTAGTCATCAGGCACTGTTCCATGTGGATTATTTGAGTGCTTATTCCTAAATGGATTACTAGCTGTTCTCTTGTATCTTTACTGTTTTTATTTCAACTATAGTATTCTACTCAAGTGGTACTTGTACAAGTATTTTATATTTTGGAAACAATTCTAAAAAAAAATGAGTTTGTAGGTAGATCTATTAAATTCAAGAAAATTATTCAGTATTCAGCGCTGAGTTGCTTCCTTGTGTCCTAGTAGTGTGTTGGTTAGGCTTTTAGGCATCTCCGAATCATCATGTCAGATGATTGTGGAGACAATACAACATCATGACACTCAATAATAGTATTCTTTTTGTGTCAACTAATTAGTTGTTTATTTTATTTTTTTTAATGCTTTTTTTTTTCATTCTTCTAGATGTCAGTGAAACATGCAGCTGATGTATCAGCCTTCTGTTGTCCAGTGAGTATTAGGTCACTCTGTCTTTAGTTGAAATGTTGTTATAATGCACATGTTTCACTGAAATAAGGAAATTTTTGTGTGAACCAAACTGGATTACATTGATGATATTTTGGTAAAACACTTTTTCTTTCTAGATCTGTCTCCACCCTGCCAATTCATTTGAAGACTTTGTTCCTTTAGCAACTGCTACAGCTACCAACCCAAAGATCAGGTACATTTAGTTCATACTGACTCATTTTCTGTTTTTTAATTTGGTACTTATTTCTTAATTGTGATGAGTACCCACTAAATGTTGCAAAAATTTTGACATCTTCTGTCACATCTTTATTTTGGAGTAATATTATCTCCCCATGTTACATGACCTACATGATTTTATTAGTGCCTTTAGGCTACTACTTAAGCACGCAGAAGAAATACAGCGCTGAATATATTTTCCATGAGTTTAATGCTTTCAAGCTCAGTTCAATAAAACAAGTAATCCCCTGATGGACATACTTTAAAAAATTTATTATTGAACAAATATTGGCAAGAAATAATAAATGCTGAAAACTGTAATGTCTGAATAGGAAAAGAATTGATTAGTTTCCAATCCAACTTTAAGGACTTTGATTTGACAGTCATATGTACATCTAACTTCATACAATGACTTACATTGGACAGTCATATGTACATCTAACTTCATACAATGACTTACATTGGACAGTCATATCTACATCTAACTTCATACAATGACTTACATTGGACAGTCATATCTACATCTAACTTCATACAATGACTTACATTGGACAGTCATATCTACATCTAACTTCCTACAATGACTTACATTGGACAGTCATATCTACATCTAACTTCATCCAATGACTTACATTGGACAGTCATATCTACATCTAACTTCATACAATGACTTACATTGGACAGTCATATCTACATCTAACTTCATACAATGACTTACATTGGACAATCATATCTACATCTAACTTCATACAATGAATTACATTGGACAGTCATATTCAGGTCAAACTTGATGACCCAGCCCAATAGCCAAAGGAGATAAAGGATTACCAGTTTTGATATGTTTGTAGCTACAAATCCTTAATATACAAGAGCATCCTGGCTTTGTTTTGGTTTCAGAATTTATCTCTATTTTTAATGGGAACTATCTTAGGGTATGAACACTTCATCACATCAAAAATTTATTAAGCTATATAATAGAAAACCAATAGTTTAACTTAGCTACACATTTTAGCCTGCCTTTTCATTTTTTTTTTTACATCCAAAAATTTTACTAATGAGTCGATAAAGATATTTTCTTGTTTCATTATAATTTGCTTTATTTTTTCAGAAGTAACTACCACCACCAAACTTACTTTAAATGAATATATATATGATTGCATCACTTGATTTCCGATTTTGAACCATATAAATATTTTTTTTTTAATATTTTAATAAAGTTGGACTTAACATCTGTAGTATTGGCCCTCATTACAATTAATGTCCTGGTTTATTTCAATATGTAAATTGTATGATCATTTCATTTAATGCACTTCTTTCATACTGAAGTAGTACATTGTTTATCTGATCCAAAATTATACTACTATCATTTTTTCTCATTCTGTTTCACTTTTTACTTCGTAAGTGGACTGTTTATTTTTAGAAATTGCCATTGATGTTGTGGAGTATGTTTTCTATTCAATCCATTTTGTAAACAAAGTACTGTCTTTTGGGGGCCATGGTTGCTTAATAAAGCGATTGGCTCTGGTTAAGCTCCCGGTGAAGGTTAACAGGTACCTGACATTAGTTGAGGAAAAGTACAAGTGGTTAGTTGATGTGCTGATAGCATTCTTGTTAACCATAGGCCACTGAAACAGTTGACCTTCACATCATCTGCCCTATAGACTGAAAAAGGGGGGGGGGGAGGTACCATTATTTTTTACCAAACTATTTCATCATAGAATTTATTTTGTATTTCAATGGTTGTTCTCCCTATTTCATTCAGAAAGACTACAAACAAATATTTTTCATAGAACTCCTTCATAAGTTTTTATCTTTTGTCAAATTTTTTGAAAATAAAAAAAAAAGTGCTCTGTTTTTCCATAGAACACTCCCTATGAGCATAGCATATCGTCACAATGTCAGAGACAACTCGGGCTCAGACTGTCTTCAACTTTTTGGCCACCCAAGCATTCTTCAGATGCCCAGCGTGATATCAGGAGATTCTCTTTACAGCCTGGTGGACCGTATGGTTAGTCCGCTGCTGTCCACTTACTCCATCAAATTGACTGATGGTCAGGTCAGTATTTGATGCAGGATTTAGTTCAAAGTTTCCATTTTTTTAGTGCCCCTCTCCTTAGTTCTTTATATTAACAATTCCCTCTATTGCATTGCCCATAGCCTTGGCCATCTTGTTTTCTTGTAGTATTTTGTTTTCTAGGTAGGTGAATTATAAATAGAACAGGATTTGGTAATTTTTAATAGAATCTTTTTAGAATGTGATCTCATTTATTTCATTGTATGAGATCTGGATAATTCTGACAAAAACAAAAGTGCCTGTAACAAGTATCTCTGTTGTGTCAGTTGAAATGATTAGAACAGTCTAATTACATATTCATTGTTGCTGAAGCACCATCAAGTTAGAGAAAAGGTAGTACAGGTCATGAGCTAGGAAGAGACATGCCTGTCTAGTTTCTACCTCTCTTGGACTATTATGCATCCCTTGAAGCATCTTGATAAAAAGTTTTAATGGAGAATTACTCTACTGTCAGATTCGGTATTCCAATTCTGATATAGGTCTGCTTAACGATTTTAGAGTTGTTATTTTGTGTTTAAAATATGGTTTGAATAAACATTTATTGTTCTGTACATTTTTAAAACTCGTTTTCACCCTTATTCATCACATTTCTCTGTTGTGTGCAGCTCTTCATTTGTTTGATCCTGTGTTAACGCCTTCAAATCTCACTTTCATTTTCTTTAGGGTTTGACCTGCTCTCGGTGCACTTATTCAAGGCACTGCTCTGGCTGTGAGGTCACTCGAGATGGAGAGGTGGTACTGCAGCCCTCTGACTGCCTGACAGTTCACATTTGTGACACCCTGTCGCCTGATCAGGTCTGCGAGTGGCAATATGTGCACGAGGACTCCTCCATGGCTGGTCTCAGGTCACTGGAGCCCACCACCATTATGGACTGTTTTGGTGCCTTCACTCAAAGGTTAGTCTTAATCACTGCTTCCAACTAATTCATGTTAGAGATTCTGTTAGGCAGCTGAAAACATGTTGTTGTTTTTTTTCAGCTTACAATCTTATATGCTACATCTTTGCATTTTGTCCAAATTCTAAATCTCAGCTTCCAACACACACCTTTTTTTTTTAAATAAGAAACTATAAATTGTCTACTGTTAATACTTATATAAAGTGATAATATTTATATGAATCTATAATGTTTACACAAATAAAAAGAAATAATGTACTTTATACAACCAGATTTATCATTGATCTATGATGTCAGCATACACAGTTGTCCTTGTGATATCATGAAGAGTTGGAATTGTATCACATTGTGAAGACTAATTTATCATCACTTTGTAATGCTCTTTCTATAAACCTTTTTTTTTTTATCTTTATCTTTCAATACTGTCTTTAAAAAAGGACTTTTTTTTTTTTAATTTCCTTGAATTAATCTGTTCTTTACTTCATTCAGTTGTAGTTTTTTTTTTTTACTTTATTACATCGTGGAAGACTTAGGCAGATTTAATGTCCCACAACAGCAAAGTGATAATAGTTTTGTGTATACATCCAACATTTTCCTTTTATTTTGGCAACTGAAGCTGTGACTCCCCTGTCTGACTATAACCTCCCCCTAACTCATCCTTTGTATACATATGATTTATACTCTTTATTATTTGATTATGTTTGATTCTGTCTATTCTTGTATTGTTGATGCTAACAGTGAGATTCTAGATGAACACAACCCGTGGTACTGTCCCCAGTGTGAGAGGAACCAATGTGCTAAAAAGACAATGACAGTCTGGAGGTATCCAGACAACCTCATCATCCACCTGAAGAGGTTTGTATTCATTTCCTAAGAAAACTAGCGAAAGGAATGCACGCAGCGCCATTCGGGAAACATAAAAAATTAAACTGTGACAAAACAATGTTAGGTTAAGATAGCAACAAAATACAATAGCTTAGAACTGTGCTTTACGAAAATCATATCATAGCTGTCTTATCGGCACAAGACTTGATTTATCCTATTGTTGGCAATAGATCTTCTATTCAGTTATAATATTGTGTTTGTCATTTGTATCTTTGTGAGATTACTTTGTGAGGGTTTGTAGTATATAAGAACATGTGCTTACTCATACAGAGCTTGAACACATTTGACATCATGGCAGAATCAGCCACAATCATTAGAAAATGACAGTTTAAACACAATGATCAACCATTGCTGCTTTGCAAAGGATTGTGGAAGACTATAGACAAGAATGTCATGTGGCCAGCACAAGGAGCAACCACCTTTACTTCCCCCAACTAATGTCAGGTACCCTTTAGATTGGGGTGGACTCAGGGTTGACCTAAAAATCCCAGTCTTCATAGATATTTGAACTCAAGACCCCGTTTCATTTAGAAGCCAAGCCATTGACCACTCAGCCACACACACACCTAGTTTATCTTTGACAAGAAGTTATAAAAGTGTAGTCATGATAATTTCTATGGTTCACCACAGGGAGCAGTATGAATGATTTCAGCTCATTCTTAGGTTCACTCTTACTTCTCAGAATCAGTGTAACCCAATGTTGTCATGTGTATCAAAATAATTTGTTATCAGTCATACTCTGATATCTATCAAACTTATCAATATGGTCATTTAATATCGATAATAGTAATACTAATAATCTTTATTATCCATGAGGAAGTTAGCCTTACAATTTGTGGTTAGGGCTTTAGTATTGTTACGTTGATTGGTTTCTCTTCAGATTTGTGTACCAAGACTTATCCAGCACCAAGGTGGATACGAAAGTTCTGTTCCCACATGAAGGCATGGACGTCCGTGGATTCCTGTCTGGGCCGAGCTCTGGTGGTCTGGTCTATGACCTGTACAGCATCGTCTGCCACTTTGGGGGTGCCAGCGCGGGGCACTACACTTGCTACTCTAAGCACCCCTTGACTTCCCAGTGGTACTACTACAATGATGACTCTGTTTGTCAGCAGACTCCATCTGAGAGTGAATACAGCAGTGGCTATGTCTTGTTTTACCAGAGACAAGGTGAGGACTTGATAGCTATATGTTCTTGTTTGACAAGTTTTGTGTGTCCTTTCAGAATTGAAGATAATTACATCCTAGCTTAAAGCTCCTGCAAACATCCATCTCCTCATTTGTTTACATTTTCCTTTCCATTTCCTGTTGCCTGTGAATAAGGTGACTTGGTTCTAATAAAAATCAATGTCCAACTCCCAACTTCCGTGACAATTTCCAATCATGAATGCAGAGAGTCCTGCCTAATTACTTTTATTTACGTAAATTACTTGAAAATAATTCCTTTGAAAGTTTGAATATTAAATTTATTACAATATCAAATGGAGCTATAACTATTTCTTAGCTCTATCTATCTTCTCTTCTCTATTTCAATAAGACTAGTATCACCTATCTTTTTAAAAATCTAGTCTATAACTGTTCCTTTTGCTAATCAATTAATTTGATTACTATTCATGAGTCTAAATTGGTATCAATTTGTTATGGTCAAAATATGCTTGTTACTCACACAAGCCAGTCTCTTCTTTAAGCACCTTCTTTGGCTACTGATTTCAAGACACAGCTTAGATACTCCTTACACACTTACCAGAGTGTGAGTTCGTGGTCACTTTCCAGTTAAGCATTGTGACAGGTGGGGAAATGTGACGTGTGTTTGGCGCGTTTAATGTCTAGGGGATGATTATTTTTAATGCTATCACACCCCCACTTATCAGCATATGAATCGGGAGCAGACACGCAACGAGACAAAGCAATGAAAGATAGATACAAAAGTTAAAAATGAAGAATATTTATTTACATAAATATACATATAAGAATAAAAAGGGGGAGGGTTTGCATCTATCTCTAGTATATTCTATGTTTAATCATCACTCTTGCACCTAATAAGAGTATGTCACTTTGTCCTCTGACTTAGCTGGTTGTCCTGTTGATGTCGCAGCTGGCTGTGTCCTGGCTTGAGGTTCTGCAGCTGGAGATGGCGCTCTAGCGGATAGAGGGACGCCGGTGATATAGTTCTTGTGGAGTCTCAATCCCCAAAATCTAATATCTGTAGTGGGCACAGTAGGGCGGGTGGCCGGCTACCGTGGGCACAAGGTTACTGCGGGCAGAGCTGATCTGCCGTGGGCAGCGTAGTTGACAGGATATGTCCAGTGAGTTGCAGAGGGTTGGCGTAGCTATGACGTCTCGCACAGACCTGAGTCCATAGGGACGTCGCACCTAATAAGATGACAGGTGGGCTGTCGAATAGGCGGGCAATGCCGATAGCGCCAAGTAGTAGAGTTGAGTAGTGTCGTGTAGACACTGAACAGCAACAGCAAATAGGCAGATCTCAGTAGGAAAGTGTAGTGCTGAATAGCACTAAGCACAAATGCAGGTAAATAGATCGTTGATCCAATAAATAAATAGGCAAGTGCAGCGCTGAATAGCACTAAGCACAACTGCAGGTAAATAGATCGTTGATCCAATAACTAGGCAATAGACAGACACCTGAGGGAGGCTGCGGATAAATAAAGACAAGTTAGGACATGTCTCTCATACATCTTATCGATGCCCTCGACTGAGGTGCATTCGTCAGATTGGTAAAATTGCTTTAGAGCACAAGGGGGAGGTGATGACAAATGGGATTTGGAAAATAGATGGATGATAGTAGCAATATCAAAATGTACATAAAAGGGGAAATAATAATATAAAAAATGTACATAGAAGGGGAAATAATAATCTCAAATGAACAACACAGGTGGATAGAGAAAGAAAAGGGGGGGGGGAGTTGGATTGGGCGGTGTCAGCGATCCAGATGGTTTGTTTACATATGACCGTGGGTCGAGAACAATGAAGCGTGCTTGAATGGAGAGGGTGTCCCTTCAAGCGGCGCAACTCTCATTAGAGTAAAATGAGTAAAGGGGAGATAATTCAATACAGGGGAGATAACTCATATCTCCTTTCTAAGCGCAGTATTAGTGCGATAGTAGAAATATCAAGGCTGTCAACCGAGATACAGGAAATAAAATAAAGTGTACAAATATATACATGGTTGCATCAATGATCAATTGAGCAACGTAGCATTAATAGATTAATGCAATACTAAAATAGATACATAGCACATGTTTATGTTTTCTACTTACGCCAGTGAGAAATACACAATGCACTAATTAAATATAAATGAACTAGGCAAAATACACATGATAAAATCCAATGGAAATATACACAGAAGTAATTAAGATGGAACTTGTGATTAAGTTCGGCTTACCACCAGGTATTCCTCTAGGAGAGAGAATAAATGAGATAGTCCAGACTCGATAGCTCAGCTCGAATGAGAAATGAAAAAGGGTCTGACTTGATTTGGTTTACTTTATATAAGCCTGGAAAGTGCGGGCGGACACAGGAAATGCCCTAGGCTAAGATTTGTCTTACACGTGGGTGGATTTGACTCGAGGTGGGAGCCGCACCTTGGAATATCACGCGGTGTGTTGACCAGGGTAATCTCTTAGATCAAAGAGAGACGTGAGAGAAGGGGGGGGGGAAGGATTAGCTTGCATTCAAACCAAGGTGGTGTCAACCGCGACCGTCAGTCAGACATCCGGCGGATAAGACAAAGGAGATAGTGTGATTATCTTTCCCCGATCAAGGGCAGATAAATGAAAGGACTGGCCTAGTTTTCTCCAAGGTGGTGGACTAAGTCTAGCCTGGTATAGAGGAAAAGGTGGGGCGGGTGGAGAATTTAGGGGTAGGATGGGGAAATAATTAAAATAAAATAAATAAATAATGAAAATTAATAATTAATGCTGTGATAAATTTGAGTGACTCTGACAGCGAGTTTTTGACTTGTCACAAGCATGTAACTAACTCAAGGATATTTCTGTACATTACATTACATATACCCAACCTGTGACTGCAGCTGCGTATCAAGGATTGGCTTCTTTAGTCACATAAGAAGTTGCAAAGGGAAAAGATCGTCTCTTGAGACGTAAAATGACACAAAGGCAGAGATTGTCACTATCAGAAAATCTTATTTTAATGTTTAAGTTTGAAAAGAGTTCAGAAAAATATTTTTTACTTCCAGTATCTCATTTTCATTTTACTTTTAACTTATAAATTATAAAATAGATATTAAATCTCAGTTTTCACAATTTGCAATTTCATCTTGAAATTGATTCTAATTACTCTTATTTGTATAATTCCTCTAGGTACGGATGTTGTTTTCACACCACCAGAAAATATCCCCTTATTGGAGGAGGATGCTGCAGAAAATATGGCCCCTGGGACATCTCACAGCAGTCGAAACAATGGCTGCAGCAACAACAGCATGGCCCTTGTGCTGTTCCAGCCCCCATCGTCCTCAGAGCCTAAGGGAGGCAAGCAAGTGTATGATGATTACGATGGTGAGCGCCAGTTTGGCCCAGGGGAGGACGAGTCTTTAACGGTTCACTTTGGGTCCTCGTTCCCTACAGAAGGCCAGAGTGAGGCTGATGGGAGTGATGCTGTAGCAGTTGTAAAAATTGACAAAGATGTGGGTAATAGTAGCATAACATTGGTAGCAGAACCAGACAGTACATTAGACTTCTATTCTTAAATAGTGGATTCAGACAGTGTTTGAAAGGAACAAGAATATAGATATTTCTTAAAATGAACACTATTTACTCATTGGCACATCAATGTGCTTGCCCTGCTCCACGAAGCTAGTCTTTGGCCACCAAAACTCAACAGTGCAATCTATCGCTGTAGACCAGATCTCTACTAGATTCATATCAACTGTTATTTAATCAGACTAAAGATAACTTTTATTTCCAGTGAATTTTTCTTGCGTGTGTGTGTTGCTAACTTCAGGCTAAATTTGGATTCGGTGAGAGCTCATAGAGTGTCACATTGAATTTGTTTTGGACATGCTCATGTGCTACAGCTAATTTGGCATTGAACATTGATTTGACAAACTGCTACAGCTGTTTTATAACTAAAGTGTGATTGACTTGATTCAATTTGAAAGGGATATATGTATGTAGTTTTGTTGAGTCATGCAGCTTTGTAGTCTGTGTTTAAAATTTATAACAAATGTCAGGGATTATGTTTCAATGTATATATATATATATATTTTTCTTTGTCTCTGACATATTCTTTTGGTATATTTTTCAAAATGATTTCCTGAAAAGGTTTACAGGAGCTGAACACTGTTAATCCTGATGTAAGCCTGCAGATTTTAAGTTTAGTTTTATAAGTAGTAAATATATTTTCAGGGAAAATTTTAGTTTGGCAAGTAGACCAGCAATAAGCAACTACTTTGTTGAGGAGCTCACAATTACTATATTAGTGTAGGCAGATGACCTTTGTTAAATGGTAGTTGTCTTTGTACTTTAACATTGAAAGATTCTAATCTTTGTTTTTGATTTAATGAGTATATTTTTTCTTGTTGTTGTTTTTTTTCTCTCCATCCACATGACTTTGAGAGCTGACTATTGTTTTAAAAATGCAGAGCAGTTGAAAGAAAATCTATCATATATGTCTAGGCAATGAGATTTACAGGAGAACCAACTTTAACTTTATATTTCATTTCAAAGGATTTAATCTTTTTAAAGTCGCTATATTTCATCTATGTGCTTTGTTATTTTCAGGCTAAATTAATGAAACATGCTAATGAATATGTAATAGTAATCTTTTTTTTTTTCTTTTCATTTTCTTTATTTTTATAGATTTTGGTTTTAGATGTTTTGTTACATTTTGTCATCACTTATAGTAATAGTGTTGTTGTTTTTTTTCAATTTCGATGAATGTTTTTTTTATTAAGGACGCAGACATTTTTCATCTTTCCATTTCATCCACACAAGAACTCTTGGGTAAAATTTGTTTCATTTGAGACATCACCAGACCATCTTCCTTTCAAATGAGATGCCCACGTGTGTCTCCCAGTGCCACAAAAACTAGCATTGACTATAAAATTCCATTTGTCACTTAATGTTTTTTTAGCTTTTATTTTTGTGTCTTTTTTTTTTTTTTTTTTTTTTTCGTTTGGGTTGCTGCCCTTACAGGATCTCCTAAAAGTGCATTAATATATGTGGTGATAATTGTTGACTTGGAATAATTCCTCATTTATTACTAGGGCACTGTTAGGGTAATCAGGGCATCACCTTAATAAACAGGGCACATCTTGCCTCTAGCTAGGAAAAGGAAATCTTGTGATGCATGTCCCAGCATTGTGTTGGCTGCAAGTCATGTTCGCTCCTATAAGCCATTTTGTGGGACACAACCAAGTCAGCCGAGAATGTACATTTCAAATTAATAATTTTTGTATTCATCATCTGTCCCTTGGCATTTGTCGTAGGGGTGATGTGACAGTTCCTGAAACCAAAGTCCTCCACTTTTCCTGGACAGATGCACTGGATATCAAGAGAAAGGCCGGTCCATTCTTTTACATTGTCTAGCTAGTTTTTTGTTTTTTTTTACCACCCTTTCTTTGTATTTCTGATACTGTTAAAATAATTTGCTCTATGATATTGTTCCACGGCATTGAGACATTTACAAAAGAGGTGGAAACGTTTGTGCTGTCAGTACAGTTTCATAGGCAAACAAAAACACTTCTGTCATAATTATGTGTAATGTCCTTACAAAAAGAGAAGTTTATCTAGTCTACGTTATAGCACATGTTGTGCTTTGAGCAGTCCTGTGAGTTAAAGCATTCACACGGGTCTCAGTTTGATGTTGGGAGAAATCATCAGAATAAAGAGATTAAAATATTGTTTTAGTCAGAGCCAAGTGGGTGAGGGCTGGGCGGGGGGATCACAACAACTCATATCACTTTCAAACTATTTTTAAAACATTTTGTGTGTCAATGTGTCTTGATTAAATATTGGACTTTAGGTTGTGAAGAGAAAATGCTTTTTTTTTTTAACAGCTGATTTAGTTCACATCTTACAGCTAAGCAGTAGCAAATAATTTAAGCTGTGAACCTTTTTGATTAGTGAGCAGACCTTCATTGATCACATCCAGAGTCAACAATGACTATTTGTACTGTCAGCTGATGTACTGTAAGATATAACTATTTGTATACATTTTTCTACCAAGGGCTGTTATGTAGCGAATTTCAACTGTTTTACAGCATACAGGTTGTATAAATGTGTACAACATTTCAGTCTGTTGTCTAATGATTTTTTTTTTTGTTTGCTTTATTTTTGTGTTGAAGGGTCAAAAATACTTGTGAGCTTATAGAGTTTTGTTTTAATGTTTGTATCATGGCTGTGGAGATGTTGAACAGTTCAAAAAGGTTGTCAGTGCAAACTCAACATAAGAACCTTGATTTGAATATCTGTCAGAGTTATCCAGCAGTAGGTGAAGGAAAAAAAACTTAGAAAAACATAATATAGACACTTTCAGATTTTAAAAAAAATCAAAATTACTGAAGGTAAAAAAAAATAAATTTGGCTAATTTTTCCATGATAAATGAATTACTATATCTTCAGTGCATTGCATGACCCTCCTTGTTCTGTTTAATATTTATGAAGCTAACATTTTTTTCATAACATGTGAACTTAATTCTTTCATAGAATGGAACATAATTGTTCTCATTATGACAGAAATATTTTTTGTACATAGATCTCTAGGTCTATGCCAAATTGGCTCACTATTCTGTACATGAATGTCTATTTATATCATCAGGTTGTGTTAGGGAAAATAAAATGGAGGAGGTTTGAATTAGAATCTTATTTCATGCACTTTTAGAGTTTTTAAAAAGTTCCTCATGACTCAGTCTTTAGATTAGAATAGGGTGATCACAGACAATTGATAGAGAGTTGGCACCACATAGCCTATCCACATTTTTGTCAGTATGACATAGTATACTAGTAGATCATGAGCGTCTTGGAAATGATAGATTTTGTGGCAGTGCAGGGGAACAAATTTGGAACAATCAGATGTAGATACTATCATATAATTAATTACCTTTGCCCCCCCCCCCCATTTTGTTTACATTTCTAGTTGACATTTCTCGCCCTTGTTGGGAGACTTCATCAATGTTGAGTGTAGATGCTCACTTCAATACATCAACCTGTACACTGTTGTAGTGTGGGGTATGGCTAGATAGCAAGCCAGTAGAGGTATAAACCATGTAGCTGTCCATTGAGAGCTTCTAGTTTGGCTGTTAACACTGACATGTAAGTATCTGGAGTGTGACAATCTGCTAGCAATAGTGTTCAAGACAACCATTTTTTCCCCTTGTTGAAAGAGTTTGAGGGGGAGATTAACCCGCATAACTCAGGGTCTTATAATACTAACTTGTAGCGAGTAGTTCTCAAGGAGCAGTAGTTTCCCTTTGAGTGCTTTATATCCTTACCACAGTTGGTGGTAGAAAAAAAGGAGGAGTGGGGGTGTCCAAGCCTGGGGCAATAGGATGGCAGATTTTGTTTATTTATATCTTTATATTCCATATATATAGCCTGCCCCCCACCCTTTTTATCTATTCTCATCACTTGTTCCAAAACGCAGCAGTTCCCACCCAATATTCTTATTTTCCAGCCAACATGGTAAGCACATTCTGGTGTCAGCTCAGGCCATCTCAATGAGAATTATTGTTTCCATATTGAAATTTTGAAAATCTATTGTTTGATGTTGTTTTCTCTATTGTCCTTCAATACTCGTCCTACTGTGTGTCATTCATTCATTGCCTAATGTGTCGTTGAAAGACTTGTACATGCCACTGAATGTCTTAGAGAATATTTTGTCCACAAAAAAACTTTTTTAATTTGCTAAAGGCATGGAGTTGGTGCAGTTGAGATTGTGCGTGCAACGATGTCTCTGAGGATGGTGTCAGAAGTGCTTACAAAAGTAGATTGAAACAATTAAAACTTTCTGTTGTCTTATACCAGCCTTACGTTTTAATTTGCTTTCTTATCATGTACAGCATTATATATATAATGTAGTCTTACTTACTTTGTGGACGGGAGTGTCTCTCCAAAATAGGGCTCCACAGCCACAAGAGGAAGTGTGCGAGATGAACCATAGTCGTTCTACGACTGAAGGAGGCCAATGAATGAGTCTTACTTTTTGTCTTACAAGTGTGCAGTCTTGTTACAGAGCTAATGTCTGTCTGTTTGCTCTCGTTATTTCTCCATAACCCATTGTCGGATCAAGATAGACAGAATGAGTTAATATAAGTAAAGTAAAGTTCCGCTTTCAGACCTTGTGGTCTATAGGGCAGATGATGTAAAGGTCATCTGTTTCTGTGGCCTACGGTTAACAAGGGTGTCATGTGGCCATCACAACGACCAACCGCCTTTACTTTTCCCTAACTAATGTCAGGTAGCCATTAGAGCTGGGTGGACTCAGTGGCGCCCGAAGATCCAGAAATTGAAAATCCCAGTCTTCACGAGAATTCAAACCCCGGTCCCCGGTTCGGAAGCCAAGCGCTTTACCGGTCAGCCACCCCGTCTCCGAGTTGATATAAGCTTTGTATCAAATGTTAAACCAGTGATTCCCAAAGTGGTCTACGAAGACTTCCAAGGGGTCTACAAAAGTGAAAAAAAAATAAATTGGGGGTCTATGATAATGGATTTTATTTAGGCAGGTTATGGCTTTATTTTCACATCCCATTAATGTAATTCTTTCATAAACTAATTCATGATGTGTACCTTAGTTAATTCTTTAAATATTTAGCCTTCTATTTAAGCAAAAAATTGTTGCATTTAATTTCAACACTTATTTAAATAGCTTAATTTTTGTCTACATATAACTAATATTTAACAAAAAGAAATGTAGACTCAACAGGTTGATTATTTAAAATTGGGATTCATTCCTTCCTTTTCAAACAAGCGGTTACTTAAGTGCATTATAATGACAATATGAAATCGATTAAGCTGCAGGATAATTTTAGGCGATACCACCCTGATAAAATAGATAAAGATTTGAAAAACTTTCGAACACAAAGATAAAGTTCAGAATAGACCCACAAAATCTCTCTTCCTCATCATATAGAGAAGTTGATGGTTTGTAAGCGTCTTACAATATCTCTACTTATACCAAAATACCGAAAACACTATTGATAAAACAATGATTTAACCAGCCGTTGTAGTTTTTAAAACTGTTTTACGCAAATCTATATCTGATATTATTAAAAGACTATTATTTCTGTAAGCGACAATACAGTTCAATGGCATATCGATGGCATGAGTTATAAATTTAAAGGGTCTTGTGTAATTCTTTTCAGACGACATAGATACTGTAAATACACGGTTTGGGATCAGCGGTGTCACAGGCTCTGACAAGATGTAGTGCTTTGTGCTGCAAACTGTCCCACGAAACCTTTCCCTTGTATGGGTTGCAATGCAGAAGAGTTTTGAATTTAGTTTTCCTTCTGCTAGGTGGGTAGCAAGCCAAGGCTAATGAGTCCATCCTGCTCGAAGCTTACTATTTTAGGCGCCAGTTACTCGCCTTTGCCCCTTCTCATGTTAGTGAAAGCAGTTCCGCTGACCCAATATTTGAGCCACACGTGAAAGATCAAGAAATACACCACTGCTCTTTGCGAAGACTTTTACAATGATACTTAATAGAAAATTATTTAAATTGTTAATGTTTGAAGGACTATTCATAGAACAACAAATTCCTATAGGAAGCATAATATCCATAGCAACAGATGACGAACGTGCTAAATAATTATTTTTTTTAATTCCAGTGTTTTTGGTGATGCTAGTAATAGGTCTACATACTAATTGTTATTTTAATTGGTTTAAATTTGAATTTTATAAATAAAAAAGATAGATCTCTATAATTTAATATGTAGCTTTAAACTACTTTATCACTTTTCAACTCATTACAGGTAGAAATTAGTTTTAAAAAAAAATGTTCATGAATTAGTCAAAATGCAAGCAGGGGTCTACCGAAAACCAGAAAACATGGCAAGGGGTCTAGAAGACAAAAAAAGCTCAGGAACCACTGCGTTAGACCAACCCTAAACTGTAGATGGAGTAGCCAACGAAGCTTAAAATTAAAAAAAAAAAAACTACATCTGTAGAAATAATTCAAAGAATGAAATTACAAATATTGCAGTCTTAAAACTGTAACCTGTTAGTTCAAGATATTTATGTAACTATTTATTTTCTTTTGTTTAATCAGGGCAATGTATTTTTACATTTTTCATATTCGTCCATATGTAATGATAGTCAATTCTACGAGGAGCTGTGAAGACTGGCTCTGATGACAGGAATGGCTCTGAAGATAGGAGTGTCTCTCAAGACAGGAGTAGCTCTGGAGACTTTATTGGCTCTGAAGACAGGAGTGGCTATGAAGATAGGAGTGGTTCTGAAGACAAGTGGCTCTGAAGATAGTAATGGCTCTAAAGACATGAGTGGCTCTGAAGATAGGAGTGTCTCTCAAGACAGGAGTGGCTCTAATGACAGGAATGGCTCTGAAGATAGGAGTGGCTCTGGAGACTTTATTGGCTCTGAAGACAGGAGTGGCTATGAAGATAGGAGTGGTTCTGAAGACAAGTGGCTCTGAAGATAGTAATGGCTCTAAAGACATGAGTGGCTCTGAAGATAGGAGTGTCTCTCAAGACAGGAGTGGCTCTAATGACAGGAATGGCTCTGAAGATAGGAGTGGCTCTGGAGACTTTATTGGCTCTGAAGACAGCAGTGGCTCTGAAGACAAGTGGCTCTGAAGATAGAAATGGCTCTAAAGACATGAGTGGCTCTTATGACAGGAATGGCTCTGAATATAGGAGTGTCTCTCAAGACAGGAGTAGCTCTGGAGACAGGAGTGGCTATGAAGATAGGGGTGTCTCTGAAGACAAGTGGCTCTGAAGATAGGAGTGACTCTAAATATTTGTGGCTCTGGAGATAGGATTGGCTCTAAATCCGAGCGGCTAAACAAGAATGGCTCTGAAGACGAGCGGCTATAAAGACAAGAGTTTCTCTGAAGACAGAAGTGTAGCAGCAGTTTTAAATTTGTATCCGTATACTAAAATGACTTGGAATAAACTCAAGGTAATACATTTATTTTTTGGTCACTGGTCTCAGGCACCTCGACCTAACTCCTTCTGGACACACTCGTAGGGAGATGATCTACGGAAAGGCCCACCTGTATCCCCCCTCTCTTTTTTCAACGTCTGACTCCTCTCCCCAGAATGACATATATGTCGTGATGTGGACAAGATAAGTTCTTAGCGTACAATTGTCTGCAAAGTTTCTGTAACAACTTCCTACTTTCTAAGATCCAGTTTTGTTTAGGATATCGGCATAACACGTTTGATGAATGGAAGAGCTCGTGACGTGTAAGTGTGTGTGTGTGTGTTTGCGAGCAGGAAAGAATGCCACGCTGTTTCTCTAAGAGGAGCAAGAAGTGTAGAGCCATGAAATGAAGTTAATCTAAATTATATTTTCCCTAATTTGATTGATCTCCCTTATTGAATGAAAGGTTTTGGCGCGTGCTGCCTCGAAATGATAAACGTCCACAGTCTGCAGTTTAAACAGCTTCCATTATGTGTAGTCTTGGGGAGGGGGGGAGAGAGAGAGAGAGAGGAGGAGGAGGCTGGGATGGAAGGGGAGTGAACTTGTATAAGTTAAGGCGTTAATTCAGCGATTGTCTCCCCCTCCACTTTTTTTTTCAACAGTTTCTACACCGCTCGTTTAGACTTGTTTACCGTCCCCATTATGGCGTGTTGACCACTTCTGCCTGAAGGGGGCGCTGCTCTCCGTACAATAGCGGGCAAACAATGGCGTCTGCCGTTATTATAATTGTGTCCAATACAAATTAAACGGTCCGCTCTTGAATCAAATGTCGCATTCTACACCAGTTCTCCCCCCTCCCCTTGACGATGACTGCCCTCTTTTTTTTTTTTATTGCCCACACTAGTTTAAACGCGCCCCTTCTTATTTCTTTATTTTCTCTCATACCCACCACTTTCTTTGATCGAGTCGCTCCTGTCAGATGGATGGCCACAATAGGACTAGTCGCTAGTCAGTCCAGAAGGTCTTGGACAGTGCTGGAAATAGTTACCATTCCAATTGTTTCTTATTAACGGGTCCGGGGTTGTCCGGAATAATGAATTCGGATATGCAAATACTTCAACCGCTGACCTACGTATTAGAAGGGAAACATTCTCCTACTAAAGTCAGATATTTTTGACAAGGACGCCTTTGTTTCATAGGCGAGATCCTGAATGGTCGGACAGATATTGAACAAATGGACTTTGAAGAAAATCTTAATGGATGAAAGACTTGTTGGTATTGTATGGTGAGACCTGGTCATTTGTAGTTCTTCTGACCTTAATATCGTTCTACAAGACAAGGGCAGAGTGACCTCACACAGTCTCCTGTAAAATTAGCAAGGGTCTCAACGACTTTTCTCAATAGTCAATCCGTAAGACGATGATATGAGGCAACTATTTTAGGAAACATTGGAAAAGAAGGGAGGTCATCTGCAGAAATTAATGTATCAGCTATGAGCTAGTTATTTCCTCTTGAATACTTTACTTGACAAATTCAACTTGTTGGAAGGAATTAATCTTGATTATTTGTTGTCATTACAGAAAGGGGCTAAGGGCGTTCACTTATATTCTACTATAACGTTTTAAGATGGCAAGATTACTTTATTCCTATGCCAAGCTTATCAGTGGGAGCAGTGGCGTAGCATCCATGGCACGAAGGGAACCCGGGCCCATGACCATTAGGGGCCCACAGCCTGTGGTGTTACAAAATGGCTCGAAAGGGTTCATTGCGCTGAGTCCATGACTCATGACCAGTAGGGGCCCACATGAGTACGTAGAATGACACCAAAGTGAAAGTAAATATGTACTTTTGTGAAAACCGATTTTTAAAAAATGTCGCTTGATTCTGTACAAGCATTGACTTTTAAGATTTGTAGAAAGTCATAAGTTCATAACTGACTCAAACCAATCGACATCATTACTTACAAAAAAAAAAAAAAGTACGATCCTTACACTTGCATTAGAATGTCTTTTGATAAATTTACCAATACAGATTACTAAATTTTGTCTCGCACTAAATTTGTCGTATTTTGTGGGAGGGGGGGGGCCCTTGCTACGCCACTGAGTGGGAGAAGTGCGTGGTGGCTGATTGATATAGTGACCTAGTTTAGAGAGTACGTTAGTAGATAAATACATTGTGTATTATTGTAGCGACGGTAAAAGTCAGACAGACGAATGGCGTTGCAGAATGTGGATACATGAAGAACAAGATGGCTAGGGATTAGAGAAGGTTGAATAGTGATAGAGACTGATAAGATAGGCCGATAGTGAGACAAGATAAGCATCCCATTTGTGAATACATATATCCGTTGAAGTATTCAGAAGTCTTGATTACGTATATCATTTTTATGTGTTATGTCCCTTGGCTAGTTTAGACTGATTGATAAAGTATTGTTGGATTTGCACAGCTCACAAGATCCTAGCCAGGACACGGGTAAAGCGCTTGGTTTCCTAAACCGAGTCTCTTGTAGAAATATGATATTTTAAACCCTGAGATCCGCCTCTGAGTCCACCTAACTCTAATGGGTACCTGGCATTAAATTAAATGGTCTGGTCATTATGTTTGTGCAGGTCACGTGACACTTTTGTTGACAGTCATAGAGAGTCAAAGAAACATAGGAACTTAACATAATCATCCCTAAAGGTTTAAAAGGGAATCTACTTACATATCGGTGAAAAAATAAGTTTTAAAAAGATCTAATATGCAGTCGACCAATCAAATATCAGGTGCTGTACGTGACCTTGATCTAGATAGTTTTATACGATGAGGTAAACTGTATATACTTGTTTCCATGCATCTAAGCTTGCTTGAAAAGCCATCTTGTTTTTTTTTTTAAATAGATCACTCCGTCTTACAAACTAGAAAGTTTTGATTGAAATATTTCATATGTTCTTTCAGATTTCAAGATTATTACATCCTAACCCAAGCCTCTTCAAGCAATTTAGCGCTCTAAGGCATTATCTCTACATAATAAGATACTAATCTGTAATACAAACGTTAAGTCGGTCCTTCTATAAGGTTCAGAGACATGGAGAGTCGCTAAAACAAATATGGAAAAGCTCAAGAGCTTAGATAACGGATGCTTACGCCGGATATTAGGAATTTAGGGGCCAGAAAAGACATCTACTGTCAATTTGTGGGAGAGAACTAGGCAAAAGCCCATAGCCCAAGATATCACAAAGCAAAAGTGGAGCTGGATAGGACACACCCTGCGAAAACCAGCTACCAATGTTGCAAGGCATTCAATTGATTAGAATCCGCAAGGAAAGAGGAAAATGGGCAGACCCAAGCAAACCAGGAAGAGGTAGGTCATCAGTGAAGCTGAGGGTACTGGAATGACATGGGAGCAGATGAAGAAAGCTGCTCAGAACCGAGTTCGGTGGAGAGGTGTGGTTGCGGCCCTATGCTTCCCTGGGAGTGCACAAGATTAAAGAAGAACCCAAGCCCCCCCCCCGCAAAAAATGGCGGTGGATACGTCGAGTAGGGTTTGAACCCGGGACCATCGACACCATTGAACGACGATTTGTTTCCACACTATTATAGTTATCATTATATTTAGTCAAGGCCTAGAATATGATAAAAGTTGTTTTTTTTTTGTCTTGGAGGACAAATCCTTGCCAGCTATCTTTCGATTTGATATACGGGAAAGTTTCTTTGAACAAGATTGAAGAGTGCAGTCATCTTGGTAAATGTATTCACGTCTCAGGGAGTTACGATCATTGTTAGCGCTTAATAAAATAGCAGATTTAACGCGATCACCAGAGATCTAAGAAAGTTCTTCCCATGCCATCTGAGTCAAAACGTTGATTTGTATCGACGGAGTACTGGCAACAGCATGAATTAACTGCGTTTTCTTGGTATTTCGGTAATGAAATCATATTCTAGGCCTTTACTAAATATAATGATAACTATAAAAGTGTGCAAGTGAAAATAAATCGTTGCGACTAACATGCTATAGAATATTGAATTGCAAGCCTATAATAAGGCGCACATGGTTGGACATGAACTACAGATTAGCCTATTCTAGTTTATTACAATAATAGCTTATTCTTATTAACTTTATTCCAGTGGAAGCATTACATGTTAATTTGCTTCCTAGCAGAAGTTAATTGATTTGAAGGTTTAAAAAAAAACTGGCTAAAAGCTGATTACTCAGAATTCAGAGGGGTGCAGGTATATGGTCATCCATCAATTTCTGATAAGCCTGGGCTAGTCTACTACAGCTGTACTTCAGTCACCAGTGGAAACATCTTTTTTTTTCAGCTGTTAATTAGATTTTGATTGAAAATGGCTAGAATTTGGCTGCCCAGAATCCAGGAGGGTGCTAGTACCAGTTAAGTTATGCCTTGGGAGGTAAAGGAGAAAACTGTATTTTATTGGATTTACTTTGTACCTTAGCTAGGGCGAACACTGTATCCCCTTTGCCAGGTAAAATAATTTGTCAACTTTAACTGTGTTGTAGAAATAAGCGAGCAAAAATTGTGACATATACATAATTTTTTCATATTTTTTCAATAACTTTTCAACATTTTGCATATTTTATACATCAACCAATGCCAACAAACACAAAAAAAAAAAAAATTTGGTCTATGGTTACGGTACAAATAGAATTAATTGTGCAAGAGGGTTCCTAAACTGATTGGGTTTTTTTTTAGCTGAGGGTTGCGCTATGAGGGATTCGATGTGTCACTGAAATTAAAACTAAAAACTGCCGACGTGTAGGAAAGTTGGAACACCAACATATATAAAACTCTAAAACTGAATGTTGTTGACAAATGCCGAAAATGTGGAAATGTGGGTGAGCCAATGGACCTCACAGATACCTTAATGTCCTTAACATTTCTAAGAAGATTCTGACCTTTTCATCATCTGCCCCATAGGTCTGAAAGGGTAACTTTCTACTT
Organism: Biomphalaria glabrata; assembly: GCF_947242115.1. NCBI lineage: Eukaryota > Metazoa > Mollusca > Gastropoda > Planorbidae > Biomphalaria > Biomphalaria glabrata. The sequence goes on from NC_074725.1 coordinate 5,263,272, forward strand.
GTATTAACGCACATAGATCTAGGCACTATGAGAGCAAAGGACAAAAGAGTTAACAAGATAAACTGATAAACCAATATACGTAGGTTGTCAACGGGTAGGTAGCCCTTTTTTTTCTACGGTACACATGTCGCCACTGCATCGAGGACGAAGAAACAGTAGACCACATTCTTTATGAATGTTGCGTTTAAATATGAAGGCACATTCCTCGTTCCATATGCTAGGACAAATGTGTACAAATGCTCCTTCTTCCCTAGTGCTATTAGAGCATGGAATGGGTTGCCTGAGCTAGCCAGGAAAACCGGTGACTTGGCAGAATTTAAGTCATTGGTTAACACGCATGACTAAATGCATGACGCGTAGGACGTAATCATCTTCTTCTTTTTTTTTTTTAAGTAACGTCTGTATTATATAAGATAAGAAGGGCGATCGGGACAGGGATTTGAGAGGGAGAATTGGTTCATGTGTGGCAATGGGTCTGTCCTTGTACGGGGACAAGGCGAGATTAAAACTCACTGCCCGCTTCCTTTCACGTGCGCTAAAGGAGTCATCTCAGCATGTTTAGTTTACTAATGAGGTTTCTGATACGGCAGGCCTATAAATGTTCTTCTTGAAGGTAGTGAAGCAATTGGTTTGTCTCAGTTCAACCGAGACCTGATGTTCTAGAAGGCCTGAACCCTGACTTGCGAAGACCTCGTCACAAGTCTGTACTGTAAAGGGCGGCAAGCCTTATGTTGTAAAGGAAATACAGGATGCACTTTCGTTGAGCATGCGCAAGGAGCACGAGAGTTCTCTGAGGAACATAATGATATATTTCGGTTCAAGGGTTTGAAGCTGCTGTCTTTGACGCCATTCGCATATACTTTTAGTTAATACTTGGTGGCACTAAGACGTCATAAATGCAGGTCCTATCATTTGTCTAGTTCTGTCCAGTACTGCACAAAATGTCTGGAAAAGACGGCAACAAAAAAAGGTGGGCAAACCAAGAAGGGTGACAAGAAAACTGATAGCTCCAAAGCAGGGGAGAGAAAGGAGGCAAAAAAGATTCCAAGAAATAACCAAACGCCCATTGGATACAATTCATTCAATCATTCATACTGTTCATAGTCAGTTGCCACCATGATCATTTTATTTCTGCAGATGTTGCTTTACACAGGTGTTGTTTAGGGTCTGCACAGTGAAATTCTTTTTTTATTCAAGATCAATTGACATTAAAATGTTTCAATGTAAAAAAAAATAATAGCCTTTGGTGTATTTCTAGAATTCACTAAGCTGATTGTTTAAAATCGATCATATTTTGACTTTAAACTTTAAAACAAAATATTTCCCCACGTCATCATTTTAAGTGTACCACATGTTATCAACTCAACGTAATCATCGTTTTTGAAGTAACGTCTGTATTGTATAAGATAAGATAACTCCATGCCACCAACCAGAGTGTAACCCATTCATGACTTTATCAACTCCATGCCATCAATAACATGTTTGATCCTTCATCCGTTCCTATCCCCTCGCCGTTATATTATTTAAAATGTGTGTTGATTCATTTGACAGACCGGTGATGAAAAAACACAAGAAAACAAACTTTGGCCTCAAGGGCTGAAAGTTAATTGGATCCCCAAGTGAACATTGACCCATTTCCCTCCCTTCAAGAAAAACGCTCTCGCAACAATTGCGTTGAAATTGGAACGCCTGTTTAAAAGGTCAACAAAAAGCCCCCTCCCCCCCCCCCCCCTAAAAACAGAGCAGACGCATTCCTAGCATTTGGTCTTCTATTGTTGTTTGGACTTCGATTTGACGCCTTTCAAAAAGATAATTAATTGAATAGGCTACTATTAGAGTTTCTTTCTTAGAGAGATTAACACTGACATTTATTTATCTATGTATTGGTTGCAGTTAATCATTGGTTATTTAACTAATGAAAATCTTTTATTCCTACGCCTTTGTAGTGAATCTTCTAATCTTGAACAACGACGCATGCGCAGGCTTGGTTATGCTCACCGGATGGAGGACAATCGCATCCCGAAAGTTTTCCGTTACGGGCAACTTGTGACTGGCTCAAGAAAAACTGGTCGCCCCCACCTCCCATTTGTGGATGTAAGTAAACGAGACCTCAATGCAGTGGACAGTGCTACTGACCATTGGGAAGACTTAGACCTAGACCGCACTGTGTGCGGAGAAATGGTGACCAAGAACGCTAAGGACAGCGACAAAAACATGGGCCTCAGTTCTGAAAGAAAAGCTTGCAAAACGAAAAAAAAAATATCTGGCTCCTCTACCACCGAAGCGAAATCCATCTTTAACTTGCGATATCTGTGGACGGGAGTGTCTCTCCAAAATAGGGCTCCACAGTCACATCAAAATAAAGTTCTACGAGATGAACCATTGTCGTAACGACTGAAGGAAGTGGACTGGAACCATTTGGAACTAATAACTCTCCATCGCATTGGCACTACAGCCCATGAAGTCGTAAAAGGTGTTTGTAAAATGTTTTATGCTTCAGATGTTCCTTTAGAGTTGAAGACAATTTACTTCCTAGTCCAAACTTCCCGCAGGGTGACAGGGAACGGGAGCAGGCAGGGTTTTAACCCGGGACCATCGATAAGTCTCAACGACAGTCCAGCGCGCAAACCGCACTACCAGGCAGTGTGATGACTTGTAAGAGTAGAAATTCGTTGGTTTTCCTCATATCTGATGCCCAGCAGGTTTCTGTAACATCAAAGGCTTGGATTCTTCTTTCAGCCCCAGCGTTAAGTGTCCAACTTTCACAATCACATTGGAGCACAGATGCCTTACCGTATGAAAAATAGTTTTAATTTTATTAGGAAGCCGATGTTAAATCTAGACCTATATATTTGTTTAAAATTGTATTTTGATGCTAAAAACTCAAGTCTTTCTTGTCTCGTATGCTTTAAAACGTAAGTATGGTCAGTGTCCCCCGATGCGGCTTGCGCCCCCCACCCCCCGTGACGCCACTGGCTGAGACCAGTGTAGCGTCACTACTAAGTTAGAAAATGATGTGAGTTATTCTTTTCTATAGGTGTGCTTTTAAAATTAAAATATTATAGGCCTACAACTAGTCTTCAACGGCTAGAGCGATACCTTCGAGGTCACGACTAGAGGCACAATCGCAGTGGACCCTTTTTGACAGAATGACCCCCCAGTGCCATTCGTTTTCTCCGCCATTATTATTCGGCTAAGTTTCGTTGGTGATTAGGCCGGTACAGGATGTTTCAATCATTGTATCGAATCAAGCAGACGACCTCTTTTTGTGGTACGCCCGGAAGCAACAATCAGACTAGAAAAGGTTACGGCGTAGAATATTTCTCGCGGAGCGCTATCACGTCAGTCAAATCGCTGAGCTCCGCCTACTTATCGATCGCTCTACGATCACGTGACCTGAGATTGTTAGAATCAAACAAAACAGAGGAGGAAAATGACGCGGTATCAGTATAGAGTTCACATGATAAAGCCCCAGTCTAACTGTCTTTTAGCTCGGAAATCAGCTTTATATAATTTCCACCACCGGTTTTCTCCCCTATTTTAAAATCTGCTTCGAAAGAAAAAAAAATCTTTTTTTTTTCGCTCTTGATCAAGATTCAACGTGCGGCCAATAGCAGCGTTCGTGACGTTTTAACGCGGCCTCTGCGCCTTCCAATCGGGAGAGCCTTATCTCCCGTGTGCTATTGATCCCCCTACGCCTCTCCCCCTCCCCATGAGTAAATGTTGATGTGAACTATTAGAGGAGATGGTAAAAATGTAACTTATTCAATTAATTACCGCCAGGAAGGCGTGGAGAGAGAAAAAACACGGTATTTCTATGTTAATTCGCTCCCCTTTCAATTGCCTTTCCCGCGTCGGCTGGCAAATAACTCGCATTCTTACGCGGCGGTCGACACTTTGTTGACTCAATCGTCTGCTCCCTACCAAATTCCATTTCATTAAATGAACTTGACCCCTCAAGAAATATTTTGTTATAAATAATCATATTTAAAGATTTAGATTCATTTTTTTTTCACTTTTTTTTTATTTAATGTCTATGCAAATTGCACAATTAATGCCAGTCTCACAATTTTCTGCAAGCGTTATCTTCGGAGCTGAAGATTATCGTATCTTATTTTTCTGGCTACGCGGACCCAACTGTGACCTATATATTTTGTTATTCCTGTCACAGACAAGCTCGTTGCTTTGAATAAAACATATCTAGTGGGAGGAAAGGGTATGAACCAGGGACCTTCGAGACGACCGAACGACAGTCCAGCGCTCATACCGCACGAGCAGGCAGCCAAAAGCAAATTACTGTGGTTACTTCAAGAGAAAAAAAAACAACAAAATTTATGTTAAAAACACTAGGAAAAAAAAACCTGTCAACCAAGTTCCAAAACATTGCATTGAAATGTATAATGTAAGGAGATCAATTGTTAAAATGATTTGTTTGGTGATCATCTTCAATCCAGGCCATTTGTTTTAGAAGGCCTCAACACTGCCACTGCCACGTCGTACTAGCTATGGGTCTAAACTGCCCACAGGTTGTGACGTTGCGGATCAGTGTTCAGGCCTTCTATAGCTATTGGTCTCGTTTCAGTCAAGGACACAAGAGTCAATTAGTAAGTTAAGAGAATTGTACATACGAGAATACATTATAGAGTTAAATTATTCAGTCAGTAATGTGTAGAGTGGAAGCATTAAGAGCAGGGTTGGGGTTTGTTTTGTGCGTACCGGCACCATTTTTTTTTTTTTTACAAAACAAAGCACTGATAAAGAGTCTATGAAGAACTGTGTTGTTACTGCTGAGAGAACATGCATTAAAATAGTACAGAAGAACGTTGCACTGTTTCCGTTGCTGAATAGAACTAAGAAATTAATTCGAGTGAATTTCACAATTTGTGCGTTTAAGAAATGGTAGATATTTTTGTGAATGAATGGATATAAGAAATGGTGAAGAAGTTTTGGAATGGAAGCGTTAAAGAAATGGTGAAGAAGTTTTTGAATGAAAGCGTTACAGAAATGGTGAAGATGGAAACGCAGAGTGAGGATACAAAGGGATAAGAGGGAATGATAGGACAATTTATATATGACTTTAATATGCTGATCACTGATACAATTTTTTTTTTATTTCATTTCACAAACGGGATCTTTGGGCGCCTCTGAGTCCACCCTACTCTAATGACATTAGTTGGGGAATAGTAAAGTCAGTTGGTCGTTGTTCTGGCCACATGCAGGGGCGGACTGGCTATATGGGCATTCGGGCAAATGCCCGGTGGGCCGGTATCCAAAAGGGCCGGTAGGACCACAGCAAGCATTTTCTTTTTTGAAACCACGTCTGTACTTTATAAGATAAGGGCCGCATGGATGCCACTATTAAACTGTTAAATGTTTTATAGTATATCTTTTTCAGAGGAAGGGGCCTCTGAGCGAAGTATTTAAAAAAAAATCTTTTACAGACTCTACTAAGGCCTACTAATTTAATCTAACATTTTTTCCGAAATAATGTAATAGCCTACATCCGTAGAGCTTCATCCTTTTAGGCCCTATACACTTTACGATTATAAAGCAACAAAAAGTCTTTATTCCTTATAAGGACATAGTGTTCACTGTAAGCATGTGTACAGCTATCGATACATTATCAAATTTAACATAATGATTTTGAGGACAGGTAGACCTAGAACTGGATGTTCATCATATAATATACAATTTATGGGCCGGATGGTATAGAAACGCCCGGGCCAATTTTGATACCCAGTCCACCCCTGGCCACATGACACCCTCCTTAACCGTGGACTACATAAACAGATGGCCTTAACATCATCTGCCCCATAGATCGCAAGGTCTGAGACTGAAAGGGGAACTGTACTTTTACTTAACTAATTTAACAAACGAAATATCAGATGTAAATACCTAAACGTAGTTATCTCTAAACGTTACACTATAACAACGCTTATATAAAATCCCTCCATCTGTCTGTCTGTCTGGGTGGATTCTTTTACACTTTTTTTAGACCACGTCCCATTCCCAGATGAACTTTCAATTTTCCGGATATATTCGTTGTCGATGACAGCACGTCAGTCAATAAATAAACAGATTTGTTAATCAATTAATGGTTATCAATTTTATCGTCTATAGAAAAACGGGAGATGAACCTTGCAATATTTTGAGATTTGGTACCTTTTGACTGTGCTCTCCCTTCACTCTATATAAGCTTTTTTTTTTTATATTTCGATTTTATTTCTTCAAATTAAATGCATTATAACCTTAGAATGAAGGCAACATAACATCATTCTGATGCTCAGGACAGTTTCTGTGTAGGCCTACATTCTGATGCTCAGGTCAGTTTCTGTGTAGGCCTACATTCTGATGCTCAGGTCAGTTTCTGTGTAGGCCTACATTCTGATGCTCAGGTCAGTTTCTGTGTAGGCCTACATTCTGATGCTCAGGCCAGTTTCTGTGTACATTCTTATGCCCAGACCAATTTCTTTGTACATTCTGATGCTCAGGCCAGTTTCTGTGTAGGCCTACATTCTGATGCTCAGGCCAGTTTCTGTGTAGGCCTACATTCTGATGCTCAGGCCAGTTTCTGTGTACATTCTGATGCTCAGGCCAGTTTCTTTGTACATTCTGATGCCCAGACCAGTTTCTTTGTACATTCTGATGCCCAGACCAGTTTCTTTGTACATTCTGATGCCCAGACCAGTTTCTTTGTAGGCCTACATTCTGATGCTCAGGCCAGTTTCTTTGTACATTCTGATGCCCAGACCAGTTTCTTTGTACATTCTGATGCCCAGACCAGTTTCTTTGTACATTCTGATGCCCAGACAAGTTTCTTTGTACATTCTGATGCCCAGGCCAGTTTCTTGGTACATTCTGATGCCCAGGCCAGTTTCTTGGTACATTCTGATGCCCAGACCAGTTTCTTTGTACATTGTGGGAAGCGTGGTCGAGAGGCCAAGTGCGCTTGAACTTGGCTTGGCTTGGCTACCTAGAAGGGGGCTCGAGGTTCGACACCCGACTCGGGCAGAGTTGTGTTTACTGAGCGCCCAAAGGCAGCACGGAAAACCAACTCCTAGATACCCCCTCCCCCCCCCCCCCAACCGGTCCACTAATTAGATTGGACCAAAAGCGCTCTGAGCAGGCTATAAGCATGAAAGTAGCGCTATATAAAAGCTATAATAATAATTCTGATGCCCAGGCCAGTTTCTTGGTACATTCTGATGCCCAGACCAGCTTCTTGGTACATTCTGAAGCCCAGACCAGATTCTTTGTACATTCTGATGCCCAGACCAGTTTCTTGGTACATTCTGATGCCCATACCAGATTCTTTGTACATTCTGATGCCCAGACCAGTTTCTTGGTACATTCTGATGCCCAGACCAGTTTCTTGGTACATTCTGATGCCCAGACCAGTTTCTTTGTACATTCTGATGCCCATACCAGATTCTTTGTACATTCTGATGCCCAGACCAGATTCTTTGTACATTCTGATGCCCAGACCAGTTTCTTGGTACATTCTGATGCCCATACCAGATTCTTTGTACATTCTGATGCCCAGACCAGTTTCTTGGTACATTCTGACGCCCAGACCAGTTTCTTTGTACATTCTGATGCTCAGGCCAGTTTCTTTGTACATTCTGATGCTCAGACCAGTTTCTTGGTACATCCTGATGCCCAGACCAGCTTCTTGGTACATTCTGATGCCCAGACAAGCTTCTTGGTACATTCTGATGCCCAGACCAGATTCTTTGTAC